>NC_134490.1:68978445-69101677 GCF_040206685.1 Ascaphus truei | reverse complement strand
GCGCAGTTGGTGATTATCATTTGTTTTATAATAAAAATTTTTAATGTGTCCCGGTTTTTACTTTTGTAAATCTGGTCACCCTACATGTAGTGTATAAGAAATCATGAACCTTATTGCATATTCTGCATTTCTAGCTACTTCAGCATCAATCAAGAGAGGAGACAAAACCAGCCAGCCCAGGTCAGCCGTTACGGGACACAATTATTCCTATTCCAGATATTCATAATCTTATTCAGTTCAATCAATCTATCCTTTGGCGTTAATTAATTCAGCCCTTACATACGTGTAGGAGGCTAGCCAACCCCAGAGAACAGGATGCACAACCTACTTGAAGTACACGCATTAACTTCAAGGGGGGGGGGGAGGAGAAAGAGAGACTGCAATGTGAACGCCGACTTTAATAGCAAGTGCTATAATAATGGTAAACGGTACAAAATCGCACAGTTGTGCAGTCGCACAGTTGAATGTCTTAAGGGCCACTGAATGGGGAAGTGTTTGTCAATCAAATGTTTTTTCCCCCCTTATCAGAGAACCAATAAAGATGAGGGGAGGTGGGTCTCTGGCTGTACAAGCGCTTGCTGATCACACAGCGACATTACACAAGAAGGGAGCAGCCAGAGGAAATCACACCCCGCCCAAAATCACTTTTTAATTTAACTACAAATGCCTCCATAGTAACAAAAGCTTTGCAAATTGCTGCAAAGAAACAGCCCAAAACAATTTTATCACAAAAAGGTACTAGGTAAAATACAGGTTGAATTGTTGATTTACACTTTTCCCCCCTTCCTGGTTTATTTTAAATGAATTATGCAGCCACCAGTAGCGAGAGAGAGATAAAGGTTATTAGGTAGGTAACAGTTACTCACACTCAGTGGAAGAGACCCCCTTAAAGCAGCAACCACTCTAAACTAACCCTCCCCCACCCTTTTTTTATATATAGGTTCCCAAGATACTTCGAGGTTTTTGAGGGGGAATTAAAAATGGCTACCCAAGGAAAGTGTGACCAATGCAGACTGTGGAAATCTTTCAAACAAGAAGCAGCAACATGTTCAACTAGCAATGAAATCTAAGCACGCCAGTTATTCCGAATACGCCACATTATAACAGAAATTATTTGTGGACATACACTTTATATTTTAACTTTGACAGTGGCCCTGTGTAGGTTTTCAACACTTCAGTATAATACTGTACTCCTAGTATTTATTTCCGGTTAATGTAATATTGGCAGTTCAGCAATGTGTGATCCCAGGTACCATGCGGTTTACGGGGAACTCTACTTGTTAAGTGAATTTTTAATGTTTTCAACTGTAGGAACCTTTTTACGTGCAGAAGAGCCACCGTCGTATGCAGTTACCATCAGGGATAATACGCTATAGACAATGGAAGGGACCTCAACCCAAAGACAGTCTAAAATAAATATGGGCTCTGGTGGCAACCAGTACAAAGAAGAAGCAGGCACACGGTCTTACTCAAAAGGAGGTTTAATATGCCATAAAGTCCAACGTTTCGGCAGTCTAATACTGCCTTTCTCAAGGTGAAGGCTCACACACGATTTTCTAAAGATTTAGGGACATATTTATGGAGCCCTTTTCCTCCACAAAACCCAAGGTCTGTTAGCATGGAAGGTCTTGCGGAGTAACAGCTTAGTAAATATGGCCCATTTACTTGGATGGGACCGTTGAGGTTTCCCAGCACGGAAGGGGTCTTGTATAAAGCTCTTGATAAATATGGCCCTTATTGTACCGGATGTGTTTCAATACCTGAATGTATCTTAGTTTAGGGAAGTTCATGACACTGCATGCACAGAAAGCTCTCATCCAATGCATGGCATCTTTCCCCCTGTATTACTTGCTTATCACACATCACTTCTTCAATCCTGACCAACTACAAAACAGTCTGCTTCAAGTCTGCGAGCAGGGACCGGTCAATGCCCAGTAAATTGCATGCTTCCCAATGTGCCGGCCTCTTCATGCGTTTTGAGCAAAGTACTAGTCAGAGAAACGCCAAGTGTCACATGCTGTTTACAAAATATACATCCTTTCTACTTCATGTTCCGAGCAGTAGCAAAACTACCTTAACTGTGACTGCTCAGTGCACCATCATGTAAATTATTCGGTCTAGGACATTTTGCAACAGGCACTCCGCTGCCGTTTAACCACCAAGGCAACCCCCTAACGTTACCTAAGAATCCCCCAACACTAATCTTTACCCTAAATCTCAGCCTCCTATTCGTACCCCTACCAAGCTTAACTCCTTACCTTAAAACCCTGAATGCAACAGCTAAATGTCGTACTTTAGGGACGAAGTGGCCGGCGGCTGACTGTCCTTGGCACCACAGAAGTTTGCATGTGTCAGACGGATAAAACGGTTCTTGGCCTCCCTATTATAACCTAGCACAGGGGTCTGCAACCCGCGGCTCATGTAAATACATGTGGCTCCGTCCGGGGTCCCAGCCAGCCGGTGCTGGAAGTTGGGCCTCAGCCATACTTCTGTGGCCAATTCCTTCCGGGTCTGTTTACCATGTTAGCGTGGGGCGCCGGAAGTTGGCCCCGCAATAACAATGAAAATCTAAATAAAGGGGCTTATTGTGAGAGGCAATTCATTCCCCCCAACTATTAATCCCAAGATACTTTACACCCATAAGGGGTTGCTGGTATCTCTTCAGTTTACAGCCCCAGGTCACACAGGCCAATAGGAAGCTGCAAGGGATGATGTCACCGCTTACTATTGGCCCGCAAGATGTGGGAATTTTAAACCGCCATATTGTGAACCCAGACATGACCAGCTGCTTGCTGCTACTGGCACCCTATACCGAGGTATGCATCTTGGGAAGCAGGGGGTCCCGGAGCTGAAATCAACACTTTTAAAAAAAAATAGTTTGCCGCCAAGACTGCTGCTGTAAGATAATCACCTAATAATAATCTGTTATTTCTTGATGACAAGAACTATTTATGGTGTGCATAACAAGTGTAAATATCAAACCTTATCTTACATTACAAACCATTATATTACAAACCATTGCTGCAAACAGAGTGCTTGGAACACGGTTTAGTGTTTAATAATGAACAGCAGCGAAAACGATTCAGTTTTCTTTTGCATAGATAGCGGAAAAAAATAAAAATAAAGAGAGAACAGAAAGCACTCTTCTTACTTGCAACCAGGGGCCGTGTGCTGCATATGGGTGTTCCTCTGTAGCAAAAGCCCCTTCTACTCCAGTAGACACAAATGTGATTGCAGTGTCTCCGGTAATACTTTTGTACGTAAAGTGCCGTCCATGTAATAGTCTACCCCTAGGAGGAGATACAAAATTGAAGGTCAATTGAAGCAACAAACGCTCGATTTTCTTTGAATACGTGAAGTTACTTACGAAGGTCCTATTCAAACGAGAAATTAAATAGCTCTCCCATTTACTTCTTCCTGTTTATAGAAGTGGCAGGTGTGAGCTTACCTGTTTATAACCAGTAACAAAACTACAAACGTAATAATGATGTTGCATAAAGAGATTACCACTCAACATTTATTTAATAACCGCACTCATGGTTAAAACCAACTGGTAAAAATGCTGCTTCTTGGGTTGAGGCAGCAACAAAGAAAAGGCTGTAGCATAATACAGATGTCTACTGAAGGCTACAACTTAAAATTGCTTGGGCCTTTGTCCCTTACAACAGAGTTTCAGCGCCAGTCCTCAAGACCCCCACCCCAACAGGTCAGGTTTTCAGGATATCCCAGCTTCAGCACAGGTGGCTCAATAAGTGGCGCAGTTGAAGACTGAGCATCTGATTGAGCCACTGTGCTGAAGCAGGGATATCCTGAAAACCCGAGACCTGTTGTGGGGGCGATGTCTTGAGGACTGGAGCTGAACACCCCTGCCTTAGGAAACACAAGCGATGACACTCTGGAAACGTGCATTCCTTTGGGTCAGAATATCTCCAGGTTTGATATTACACGAACAAGCACCACCAGGAGGAGGATTAAGGAAGTTTCAGCAAGCTCCATGGACGGTTTCATTTTTAACCTACATTTTGAAAGCAAGATGCTCATGTTCCACGTCATACCCATAAATCATTCATGCTTTCTCAGCATTTTACATAGAAAAAAAATGTGGGTTTTCTGGAGCGCAAAAAAAAATAATAAGACACTTTGGTTATCTAATGTCAAATATAAAAAAGGTAGATAAATGCAGAAGGACCACACCGTGACTTGGATGCAGGCTTAAAAATACTTTTACCAAAGAATTGCATTAAATGACCTTAGCTTATAAGAAGGAAAACAGATAAATATTTAACTATAGAATTTGTCGTATTGGATGTAGCACTGGGGATTTTTGTCTTGTTTACATTTAGGTCACAATCCTAGCAACACTCCTCTTGACAAATATATATGGTGTGATGGGTTTGGCTTCTGCGCTTGCAGGGGTTGTGTGGGGTTATATACGTAGGATACTATTAAACAAAATGAGAAACGTAGATGGATTCTACACAATGCTGTATTTAAAAAAAATTATATAAGAAGTGTAAAACTCAAATTTTGCGCAGTGGTACAGAATACATTTGCTTACAAATACTAGTCTTAAAAAGGTGGGAGAGTAAACAATTAATTTATCAAGTTCCAAATACTTTAAAGGTTTGTCCTCCCGTGTCGCTTCTCAAAGGAGCGCCCCACTTGAGATTTGGCATAGAAAACGGAAAGATTGTAGCATGATTGTTAGGGTAGTAATAAATACAACACTCGATGCATTGACGAGTTACTGTGTTATGGCTCGTCTGATTAGTGATAGGCGGGGTTTTATTTCTGTCACCGGTTCTCATGGGGTTAATGAGTGATGGGACGTCTGCTTGGGAACGCGGCAAGTAGCCTTTATCCTGCGTGATGCTTCCCTGCAATAATGCATAGGAACCCATGAGTGCATCAGATTTGTATTTATTACCACGAGCTATAATATATTACACTTTGGACTGGACTGAACTGCTTTAACCCCCCCCCCCCCCCACGGTGGAATTTAGATCAGTCATATTTATGGTTTCCATAATTATTTTCCCCGCTCGGCAATGTTGCCCCACACATCTGTTCCACTAACTTCGCTCGTTCATGCTCAGTTCACATAGTTGTGAAGCACACACATGTGCAGTGCAGTCTGCATACAGCAAACTGGTAAAGGGCAGATAGATCTCACCATCAACACAGAATAGACTCACCTTAAACAAAGTGGGATCAGCGCTCCAGACTCCTGGTTAAACTTCAGGTGAACGCTCTCCAGCTGTCTTGTGCGTATTAACTCGTGAGGAATAATGGCTGCAGAACTGTCACTCTCCAAACTATCTTTACGACTCCTTAAAAAGGAAAGGGGGGGGGGGGGGGGGGGGAGAAGAGGAAAAAAAAAGACAAAAAAAGAGAGAAAGAGGATATAGATATTTAATAGCATAGAACTGTACTAGTAGTAGTCTCATATGCCTATTAAGCTTCTGGAATGAACATAGGAAACCAAAAAGCTATTTTACCAACATTCAGCATCCTCATTTGGGTTTATTTATAACACACATACCATACATAGGTATTGGATACTATTTTAAACAATGTCAAACGTATTTGAACAGGCCTCACACGATCGGGTAAATTGTATATGTTGGACAGTGGTGTTGGGACCATATAAATGATTACAGTCTACTTGGGTGCTACCAGCTCAGTGGGTTGTCTGTGCATATACATGAGTGATATGCCAGGCAATACCATCTTTAATAAAGTAATATTTATTGCACCAACGTTTAGGTGCTGCTCCAGACATAACTACATTTGTGAAACGCACTAAGGGAAGGAGACTGCGATGCTCATCATAGGAATGCACCCTGCTGAAACGCAAGGACTGGAAGTGCGACGAGGGGTCTGAAGGGACAAGTCAGCTAGGTTCCCACGCATCACCTCAGAGCCTTTATCAATACACAGACAGTCCAGCAGGGCAACTTTTAAAGTGCTTGCTTATAATAGAGTGAATAGCTGTTAATTGTGAAGTCGCAAAACACAAAACCCCAGCAAGCTCTTTTTGGGAACCCCTGAGCCCCCGCAAAATATATATGTAGATCAGTGTCAACAAGAGACGACAGAGAAGCCCAATGCTACATCCAACGTGACAAAAATACACAGTAAAATACTTATATATTCTCTTGAAAAAGGGTCATTTAGTTTAACCCCAAAGCATTGTAAGCTTGCGAGCCACGACAAGGCAGACACCTGTTCGCAAGTCCTAACACGAACAGGTGTCTGCCTTGTCGTGGCTCGCAAGCTTACAACGCTTTGGCCAAAGGGTTAAACTAAATGACCCTTTTTCAAGAGAATATATAAGTATTTTACAGTGTATTTTTGTCATGTTGGATGTAGCATTGGGCTTCTCTGTCTGTTGTAATTGTGAAGTCGCATAATAAATATTTAAACATCCCTCCCATTTAATACATAAATCCCACTGAAGGGTTACAAAAGAAAGGTAATGCAGGGGAAAGGAATATAAAAGATAAAGAGGCAATCCAAGCAGCTTCATTTTTCTCATTTTAAAATCAATTTTTTTTGTTTTAATATATGATAACGAATTACCCAAGTTGCCGATCGATTCATTCTCCCGTGATTAATGAGCAAAACACTGATTCTCAGGGTTTACTAAATGGCTGCCTTTCAGTTTCAAATCAATCCTTCAGTCAGTGTAACTCATCAGCAACAATGTATTCTTATATTATGAAGGCAACCTTATCTATTGTTACAGTTTCAGCTCAAACTGCTGGGAATATTGGCAACAAATGATCAAACAGGAAAGTGTTACACAGATCTTGCACTGCTGGGGAGGTGAGCTAAAACCTGCTCTAGAAAGCAAAGGATGCTCAGTGTGTTTAAAAAAAAAAAAAAAAAAATTTAAATTAAAAAATTTGTATTAGCCAATCAGGGGTGTGCAAACTTTTCCCCTTGCGCACCCCTGCCTGCTCTCCTCGGCGCCTCCCCCCCCCCCGGTCATGTGACCCCACAGCGTCATTTGCCGCCGGGTAAGTGTGTTATTGAGGCCTCCCACGGTCCACCGGATTTAATTTAAATGCCTGGGGGAGAGCGCGGGAGAGAGAGAGCGAGAGAGAGAGCGAGCGAGCGAGCGAGAGAGGAGAGAGACAGACACAGACACAGACACAGACAGACACAGACACAGAGACAGACACAGACAGAGAGACAGACACAGACACAGACACAGAGAGACAGACACAGACAGAGAGACAGAGACACAGACAGACAGAGACAGAGACAGACAGATATATAACCCACATGTAGGAAATTGCTTGGATTGCTCCTTTAAGATAGACCTTATGTTCTCTTTATATTTATTTCAAATAATAAAAAGTAAAAAATGAAATCTCCTTTAGGCTCACATGGTGGTGTAACAATCACATTGGTCAGAACGCTTTACAGCAATGATCCCCAGCAGCAGCCTTTGATCTGGCATCAGTTTTATGGCAGTGCTGGAACTGTCCCAATTTTCTTGCCAGGAATAGAGGTTTGACATTTGTCGCATTATTACACATGCACTTTAAACAAAAATTACCTCTCAAGGTGCATTTCCTGATAACATTTAAGTCGAATATGAAGAAGACAACAAACAACAGTATCAAAGGGAGCAGAAAGATAGAGTAGGATAAGTAGGAAGAAATAACCATGGGACTCTGCAGCCTTCAATACTATTGATCACTCAATATTCTAAACTCTTGGTATCTGCAACAAAGCTCTATTCTGGTTCTCATCATACCTCTCCCATCACACATTTTCAGTCTCTGTTGCGGACATGTCTTCGTCTCCTGTTGATCTGTCCCTTGGTATACCTCAGGATGTAGATCTCTCCACTATCACTGGGGGACGTCATTAACTCTTTTGGCCTTCGGTATTCTCTATGCCAAGCCTGCACAACTCCAGTCCTCGAGGGCCGCAAACAGGCCAGGTTTTCATGATATCCCTACTTCAGCACAACTGGCTCAATTAGTGTCTCAGTGTGACTGAGCAACTAATTGAGCCAGCTGTGCTGAAGTAGGGATATCATGAAAACCTGGCCTGTTTGCGGCCCTCGAGGACTGGAGTTGTGCAGGCCTGCTCTATGCAGATATTTATTATTCACCCCTACCCTCACACCTGCAATTCAGTCCCAAGTCTCTGAATGCCACCTGGCTATATCCACATGGATGGTGCTCTCCTGCCTTAAAACTAGTGTCTAAAAACAGAGCCTCATATTTTCCCCTAAAGCTGGCATATCATCCCCTTTTTCTATCACAGTAAACGGTACTATCAACTATCCTGTCGCCAAAGCACATTGCCTCCTCCCTTGGCTAAAATTTGGCTTTTTCCTCCGTAACATTGCCAAGATCCACCCTTTCCTCTGTTAATCTACTGCTAAAACGCTAATGCAGGGGCGCGCAAACTTTTCCCCATGCGCAACCCTGCCTGCTCTCCTCAGCGCCTTGTGCCCCCCCCCTACTCTGCGTCAAATGACGCGCAATCATGTGACGGCACGTTGCCATGGTAATGTGACGCGTCGCTGGAAGGCAAGAGTGTTATAGAGGCCTTGCGCGGTCCCCCGGCATTTAATTTAAATGCTTTAATACCAAGTTGAGGAGTGACCCTACCAGTATATTTCTGAAAGATCTTCAAGATTTGTTCGAACTTGGCAATACTTTGTATGTGCTAAACGAGTTTCATTATTTGAATTGCCTACACCCCATTATACCGTTGTTACACCATCTCCCAAAGATCCATAAATCTCTCGACAATCCTCCGGTAAGGCCCATCGTGTCGAGTATTGGATCTTTGTGAGATGGTGTTACACAGTATGTGGATAGGTTTTCACAACCACTTGTTCATGCTCTACCACCATATATTCGTCACACAACAGATCTTCTGCTGGCTATGGAAGGAGTTGTCTGGAACAAAAAGTTATCGTTGGGTCACCATGGACGTCACATCACTGTAGACTTATCGCACATAATTACGGTCTTCTAGCTATTCAACATTTTCAACAATCTTTATTATCTATTGCACAGAGCACCTTTATCACAGATTGCATTTCGTTTTTACTCACTCCCAACTATTTCTTGTTTGATGCAGTTTTATACTTCAAATTAAAAGGCACTGCTATGGGGACTTCCTTTGCCCACTCTTATGCTAATCTCTTTATGGGAACTTACTCACATTTATGCCAGCACTAACTGTTTCCGTCACCATATTTTCTATAAACGTTATATAGATTATTTAATTTTCATATGGGATGGTGGACATTAAACACTTTGACACTTTAAATACTAATTATGTAAATTTAAAAAATTTACTTTAGAAACTGATGTCCATCATATTAATTTTCTTGATGTGATGTTCTATGTTTATCTGGATAACTCAATAGACATATTTTTAAGAAAAAAACATTCTAGAAATTCGTTTCTCCATGCCAGGAGTAGTCACCCTAAAACCCTTATTCGTGGGATCCCTATGGGACAATTTCTTTGCTACAGAAGACTATGTTCGGATGACTGTTCATTTTTGGAACAGTCTAAAGACCTTAGTGCGAGATTTAGATCAAGAGGTTATGATCAGGATAATATTCATTCAGCTTTTCAATAAGCTAGTCTCACATACAAGATCTTTCCCGTCTGTCGTAGAAGAAAAAAAAAAATGAATTTGTTAATCCATTGTTTATTACACAACTCAATGGACAGGCCAATCAGATTCGGATAGTCCATAAGCATTGGGACACCTTGAAACTCGATCCAGATCTTGATTTGATTACTAGAGATGGTTCAAAGTTTGCCTTCAGGAGAGCTGCAACTTTGGCATCTCCTATCTCCCCCAGCCTATTTAATTCTTCACCTCGTGACTGCATCCGTGGGATACCTATGGGATTCCACTAGTGTTGCCTCTGTGGATGATGTCTGTTTGCCAAACCCACTAAAAAAAAACTGAAGAGTATACAGCCTAAATTTGAATATAAAATCTCCCCCTTTATCAATTGTCACACAAGTTATATCGATTATGTCAGTGTGTGGCTGTGATATATTAAAAAAATAAAATAATAACATGTAGGGAGGACCATCAGACCCCTAAAAACTAGGAGTCGCAGAAAATGGCAGATTATTCAAAAAAAGAAAGATCACATACATCCAGTATCTAGGCATTTCTCTGAATGCAGTTTGGGGGACACAGACAATTTCAAGTTTTTGGTGTTGAATATATAAAAATACACAATAGGGGAGGAGACAGACTCAATTCACTCAAAAGAGAAATGTGTTGGATCTTCACCTTAGACACTCGTTCCTAAAGGTTTAAATGTTGAATGGGAACTTATTTTTTTTTTTTACATGATTGAATATTTTTGATGTTAGTATTATTATGAATGCATATGTTCCACAATTTAAGTTCTCCCTTTTGTTCCCTTCCTCTCCATTTTCCTCCCCCCTCCAGTTATCTCATCTGTTTTCGAGTTAGGGGATACACACACACACACTTTCTTTGAAATAAATTGTTTCCAATATGTATTTTTCTCCATATATGTATATACACAAGTAATCTGGTACTTACTGGCTTTGTTTATAGTCTGTTTTTTAGCAGATTTATGTTCTTTTATATTTTGCACAATGCTTCTTTTATTAAGTATTGGAGATGAAGTCTGCATAATGTATTCATTATAGATCATGTTTGTTTGCATTTTTTTTTTAATACTTAGACCTTGTAATTTATGTGTACCACAGCGCTCTGACATTTCACTCAGGTGTTCTGAGCTGCTGTGTAATTATCCAAGACCCAGCCGATTCATCAGCAAGACACTTAAGGCTATCTTTATCCTGACAGATCACTATTTGACAAAGCGCCTCATACGTTAAACGCGTCAGAGGATCTGTCAGGACTCTACTTGTATGTTTTTAAAATCAATAAATATCTTTCAAGTGGTCATCTTCGTCCAAGTTGCATTTGTCAGCTGTGCACAGGCCCCCCTTTTCTGGACTTTACGCTCACTGTATATCTCGTACACCATGCGAGTGGGATGCCATAGACCTATTTATTATCTTGATTTATTGCACGATGTGTGTGTTGTATTTTTACATACCATGGAGTCCTGCGCTTTGATTCTCGTGGCCACTTCCTATTTCATGTTGGGAAATATCACTTCAGAGAAGCATTTCTTCCAATGGGGGTCAATTATCAGACTTTAATAAAGATGTGTTCACACTTTAAAATTGTGAATGTTTAGGATTACTGGTCACCATTCTTTCAATTGAATTCTTTGCGCTCCAATATTTTACACAAACCTTTAAAAAAAAAAAAATCCACCCCTTAAATGAAGTGCTCCATTGGCCTAGACTCATGGCTACTGTCTCACAGTCGCTCCTACCAAGCATTGTGGCCTAGCAATGCATCTACTGCACTTACGTCTTCACCTGCTGTCTCTTTACAATCTCAGTGGTATGTTGCGAGATTTAATCTTAAAAATCTTCAGGGTAGGTATTTCCTTTTCTGTTATCAGATTCACTTATTGTATATAATCCCTGTACTGTATACCATCACAGAGTAATGTCCAATTATAGACCATAATATTATATCCCTTAGTACCAAAGTAATTTTTTCTCTAGTATCACACGTCCTTATTCCAGCTTTTCCCTTTGTAGTTCGTCCCCTCTTTCATATCCCCATCTTCCCCTTATCTTTTGCCCTTTCACAACCCCATGTTACTCCGGAATTGGCTCCCTTTTATTTTCTCCTTCAAGTTCCTCTTATCCCCATCTAATGTATTTCTCTTATTTTGCCCCCCTCCCCCCGCCCCAGTACCTTTGCTTCTTCCCCCAAATCTCTTCAAGCATGCATTTTTCCCCCCTTTTCTGCGACACCCCATGTCTCAGTCTTCCTTTTCCAAATCCATGCCATTTGCTTTCCTTAATCATCCATCCACAGTCTCATGCCCACACAAGATGCTGGTCATCTGTCCTGAATTGGGAGTTTTGTAAAACAATATTTACAGACACTTTTGCTCCTCAATGTGCCTTTACTACGGATCAAATGAAGGCAAAGTACTGTAATGTGCTAGTTTGTACATAAATTTTTTTTTTTAAAAAAGGCAATAATTATTATTAATGGCTGGGACTATAACATAAGGCTCAGTGATGGACTAATGCTCCAATTCTTCTTATTGATGTTTTACGGTTATGAGAAAGTCTTGAAACAAGCCTTTTTTTATTTTTATTTGGTTCTATACACAAGATTAAAAATCTGGTTGGAGGAGCTTCAATACCAGAGATCGCTCTCATGGTTTTATAGGTGGTCCGAACTGTTCATGCTTTTAGAATTATTTTCTCAGAACAAGTGGCATGCTGCCCTCCTGAATGCCCAGAGATCTGGATCTTGGAAGGAACCAAGGACCAATCCCCTTTCAAAAAAAAAAATTCCACGACAAAAGATTCTCTAGCGCCACTAACAGATGTACCAGAAGCAAGCTCATTTGTGGCAGAAGGTTCTAAAGATGTTTTCAAGTCCTCTGAGTTAAAAAAAAAAAAAAACCTAGAGAAATCTAGATGGCCCTAGTCTCAGCAACCCTGGAAATATTGCAAGTCTTCAGGAGCACATAGCACATTTTATCAAGTCCACAAACTATGACAGTGGGCACTTGGGAATAACATAACTTTTATCTTGTGCCTGGGTTCTGATCCAGTCAGGCCTCAACGTCAGAAATTCACCACATCCTGCTAAAGCATTGGAATGGTCTGATCCAATTTACTTGGACGGATTTATACTTTACTCCAATAATCTGTCTTGACTAAATACCATCTGCCTTCTTAATCACTGGAATATGCCTCATACCTCCTGCTTGTTAAAGGATGAATCACCGTTTTTCTCTCAATTCCTTTGAAGTAATGTGTGCCATATCGCAAGGGAGTTAAACCCCGAGAGGAGATTTAGCCAAATTGCGTGTGTGTGCCCCAGTATAGCATCAAATTACTCACAACGGTTCTTCCAACAGCATACCCTTCCTCGTGTTGCATTAAAGTCTGCACCAACAGAGAGCACTCTGGCTGCATTGCTTAAAACTACTGGTCGTTCCCTGAAGCTCAGGGCTCTGAGAATGGCATTCTGGAAAGGCCTCATATGGAGCCTTGGCCATGAGACAACCTCCAATTAAGTATACATGAGACACAACATTCTCATGCACTTCATTTTAGTGAAGGTTCTGTATGGACTTCAATGCTTGAGCAGTCTGGGGATCCTTCGCTCTCTCTCAAGAGACTTCCATTTTTTGCTGTTGAGCAGAACCAAGAAAAAAAAAAAAACTGCAGGGAAGGCGTTGGTATACTGAACATGGAACCCTTATTAACCAGTTGCTGTTAATATATAGTAACTGCATTACCCATGTCTCAACCTTGCTGAAATCAATGCAACAAAGCTTAATGAATGTTCTTGGACTGAAGGATAGTGTTTGATCCTGAAAACTACCCTCTACCAAGAAACGGTTGGTATGCTTCTAGGACTGGCACATGCCGAAAAAAATCTCTTAAATTTACCGAAGGAAGTTCTGTCTTCCTACATATTTGATCAAGTTTCTCAAATGACTCAATCTTGAATGCTGAGCATATTTCTGGATTTAAAGGTATTAAAAACAAATCTGTTCTGAAGGAGCCATCACTTTTTGGCAACAGAAGATGATTTGAATAGACCTGTAACCCATCGGGCTGATTAGCACTATTATTTTTTGTTGCAACAATCTTAGGTGCTGTTCATGGCTTCCCTCTTCGTCACATCTCTTGGCTAACAGGAAGCAATTAAACTGGTAGTGGCTTGCTTGTAAATTCTATCAGGTAATAAAATCTTAAGAATTGTAGGACACATGCACCTAAGTGCTGGCTCACTCCTTCCAGAAGGAGGCAATTCTGCAGCTTCTGAGGCACGGACCCCATGATCCTCACACACTGAAAACGCTTTGGATTGCGAGCTCGTGAAACCTCCTCACTCCTATCTCCTCTGGGAAACATTAGACAAAAAACGTGAACGCTACAGTGAGAGAGCTGTCTACAACCCGATCTAGAAGACCTAGTATCTCTGAAATGCTGCCATGAAGACCAGGTGAAAAGATTTGCTGCAGATCGGTCTTGGAAGCCTTCCAAAAAAAACATATTGAGCTTTCATCGCACTACCAATTCCATCATCCAACAGAAACGGACCCTTAAATAATAAAGAGACAAAGCCATTTTGGTTAAAAAAAAAAAAAAAAAAAAAGTTTTTACAAGACATTCCAAGATTTCAGGAGAGGGAGAGAGATAATATTATTTTGCCTCAACTCTCTTTCATATGAAAAAGATCTTGCCTTCAGACATTGATTCCAGAAACAAAATGTTCTCTATAAATCAGCCCCTGTTGGGGACAGAATCTGGAGTTTGTGTATTTGCCCCAAAGCATGCCAATAGAACTTCTAAACCTCCCCCCCCGCTCAAAAAGTCCGATAGCTGTAAATCTATCATCTTTTGCGCACTTGCAGCATAAATTGGTGCTGGCTGCTGCGTCTCTCTGGAATTGGTTTGCCCCACTGCTCAAGCATCCTCAGACAAAACACCCATTAACAGCTGGATTTGCTACATCTGACTGTTTACACTTCCTTAGATCTGTCAGCTGCTAAGAGCTGGGTATTTTGCACATTAGGAGTCTGGTTGGTAACCAAGACTCCGACTGTTGGGACCAAAGTTCAACCAACAACAGAAGCCATATAGAGTTAAGCCACCCCAAATCAGGTGCGAGACCATCCAACACAAAAGCACTGAACAAACCCCAAATCAGGTTAGTTGTCTAACAATGGATACCCAACAGTGCTAAAGAATTTTTTTTTTTTTAAATTATTATTTTGTAAAACACTAGTGAAAAAGAACCAGTTCACAGTCTCTAACCCAAACTGAACAGAGAGCAGAAACCTTAAATAGAAATAGCCTATATACAATCTGTTCGTAACAGATGGCATATGGGGACGTATTGAGGGGAGATATTCTTCATTTGAGGGACCTTTGCGAATGTGAAAAGTGGGCCAGCTAGAGAGCCGTGTATTAATCCTTGTCCCGTATGCAGGTCACGTGCTCACAGGTGTGCCGTACGTGACAAATTAACCATTTAATAAGGACCTCCCAACATGGCCGCTGAGGCAGGAAGTCAGCCTATGATCAAATTGCCTGCCCCCACCTGCTCCCTTTATAAGGCAGGTATCCGGAAAGGAGAGTTGGAGCACAGCTAAACGAAATAAATTTGCTAGAGAGTGTGTCCCAAAAGTTAGAGGTTTATTTTTCGTCAGTACATGGTAACAAGAAAAAAATGAGCCCTCAGGCCCCCACCGACATGTTTCGAGCTTCCGCTCTTTATCAAGGTGTACAATGATCTGAAAATCTCTCTTACCTATTATAGTATCCTTTTCCCTTTATAAGGCTGCATTCCCCTCTCTTCCCTTGCCTGTGCAACGTTCTGTTTCCCTGGACCCCTACTATTGCCGTATCCTGCCTGCATTGTCCCTTCCTGTTGCCAATCCCAGCCTGTGACCATGATCAACATGCTTTCTCCAGCTCTGACACCGGAACAGTGACCACGGACATCCTACCTTCTCCAGCCCTGACCTCACGTTCTTCTCTTCAGGATTCGGACTCCAGGTACGGGTCCGTCTCTACTCTTCACCTCTGCCTAGCTGGTCTGTCTCCTGGACAGTACACAGCGACGTACGCGACTGTAGCACCATAGCAGTTCTATTTGCATGCGCATGGAGGGACGTGGCATATATACCTCAATTAAATGTCACATTTGTGTTGCCAACTTTATGACTTAATGTGTGCATGCATGTCTAATGTGCATATTGGGAAATATTTAAGAGTTCATATACTCAAAAGAAGCACATAGCTAGACATGCTTATACATTGCACACCAACACAAGCCACAAAATATTTGAAAGAGGACACCAGGGTATACCTGTAAATTTCGCACAGAAGTGTACACAAAAAGGTAATAAAAAAAAAAATTAGGATATTGCCGCGTTCTCACTTAAGATCCATCCCATTACTTTAATCCAGGAGTGACCAACTCCAGTCCTCATGGGCCATCAACAGGTCAGTTTTTAAGGGGTTCCCTGCTTCAGCACAGGTGGCTCACTCCTAGACCAAGCCACCTGTACTGAAGCAGGGCTACCCTTAAAACCTGACCTGTTGAGGGCCCTTGAGAAGTGGAGTTGGCCACTCCTTTCATTTAGCTCTCCACACGGCCCGTTTGAAGGTTTTATTTTAAAATGTGTCCTAACTGCGAATGGACAAACATAAAAGAAACAGAAAACGTGAATTTGTTTTTATTTTGAGGCCATTAAATCTAATTTCGATTACTATGTACAGTTTAAGCCTCTACTTACTGTGCTCGGTCATGGTTCATGCCATTCTGTCGCTGTGCACTTATTGGAGGTAGAACTGGCTTGCAGTTTATTTCAAGGCCTCTCCGCAAAGCCTCCCTGATTTGCTCCGTATCTGCAATTACAATAACTATAGTTTAGAAATGCTTTTGTATGCAATAACAGGATTTAAAAATCTTAAGACTTTAATTTCAGTTTGTATGGTGCTGTAATTCTATTTATGCGTGCTCAAACACCACAAATAGGACATTTAGGAGAAAGAAAAAACCACTACCAAACTTTTACATAATTATATAAAGTTTGTGTTAAGAAATACAAATCCAGGTTTTAAAGCAGCAACACCCCATGTGTGTTATAAAGTTTTTAATAGAAAGGGAGCACACTCACAATGGGACTACATCTAGAAGCTCTACCAGTTGCAGAAATATTGAAGCATTAGGCCTCGGACATGTTGCCTGCTTGCTGGCGGAAGCGTGCGGACGCGCGCTCCCGCTCAGCACTGAGCCCCTACAGTCGCAATTAGAGCGGCTTTAGTAGGGTCTCACCTGCGCTTCCGCGCGCTTGCGGAAGCGCAGGTCTTAGGGGAATTTAAAATTCCCCCGCTTGCCGGCGAGACAGGCCGGTCACGTGAGCGGTTCGCCCAATGAGGGCGAACCAGCTCCGTGACGTCACTGGCCCGCCCCCGGCCAGTGACGCGCCCGCCCCCGGACCGCCCCCTGACGGCCGCTGAGAGCGCGTGAGGTAAGCAACCGCAAGGCCAGGGAAAGCACCCGCTTTCCCTGAGCCTCAGCACGCCAGCGGTAAGCGTGTCCGAGGCCTTAAACTGCAAGTCAATAGGGTGAAAGACAAAAAGCCCCATTTCAATATAATGCAACTTTCACCTTACTGACCCTCACTGACTAACTAACTATTTGAACCCCCTGCCCCTATAATTTGACAGATAAGAAGAAAAAAAAGAACAGAGTACTGCTCTATGAATGTTATACTGTGGGGAGGGGTCACTGTATATTCCAGCTACATCTTGCCCCAACACACGTCAGATAAAAATCATAAGTGGCAGAGCAAACTATTTACTTAAAGCTGCGTTTTCAAAGTACATCCAGGGGAAGCACTAGAAAAGGGAAGTGAACTGTCAGACATGTCAATGCACATGAATTAGGTACATGAAAAAAGACAATCTGTTTAAGGTGTCTTTGTAATAGTCTGGGAGGTAAAAGCTCCTTACTGACATTAAGTAATTTGTACAATAGCTCACAAACAGATGTCCCTTACAGACAAGCAAAACATAATTAGTACTGAACCTTCATATTATCGAGCTTAGTGTAACAAAAACATTTTTTTTTTAAATAAATTGGTTTTGATTTCCAATATGAAAATGGATAGGTAAGACAAGCATGGCAGTACGAGACACTGACAGGTAAGACAAGCATGGCAGTACGAGACACTGACAGGTAAGACAAAGCATAGCAGTACGAGACACTGACAGGTAAGACAAAGCATAGCAGTACGAGACACTGACAGGTAAGACAAGCATGGCAGTACGAGACACTGACAGGTAAGACAAAGCATGGCAGTACGAGACACTGACAGGTAAGACAAAGCATGGCAGTACGAGACACTGACAGGTAAGACAAGCATGGCAGTACGAGACACTGACAGGTAAGACAAGCATGGCAGTACGAGACACTGACAGGTAAGACAAGCATGGCAGTACGAGACACTGACAGGTAAGACAAGCATGGCAGTACGAGACACTGACAGGTAAGACAAGCATGGCAGTACGAGACACTGACCGGTAAGACAAGCATGGCAGTACGAGACACTGACAGGTAAGAAAGCATGGCAGTACGAGACACTGACAGGTAAGACAAGCATGGCAGTACGAGACACTGACAGGTAAGACAAGCATGGCAGTACGAGACACTGACAGGTAAGACAAGCATGGCAGTACGAGACACTGACAGGTAAGAAAGCATGGCAGTACGAGACACTGACAGGTAAGACAAGCATGGCAGTACGAGACACTGACCGGTAAGACAAGCATGGCAGTACGAGACACTGACCGGTAAGACAAGCATGGCAGTACGAGACACTGACAGGTAAGACAAGCATGGCAGTACGAGACACTGACAGGTAAGACAAGCATGGCAGTACGAGACACTGACAGGTGTCGTGCTCTTGGGAAAGTACATACCTTTACCAGACAATCGTCGCGCTTGTGTGCCAATGCAAATACTCCTACTGTCATCTTCATCATCAGGTGGGCGACTCAAGTCATCCCATGCACATTTAGCGCTGACCCCACTGAGGTTGGAGCCCTCGTTTTCAATCCCTTTATCAACTCGCTCCTGCTTAAAAAAAGTTAAAGGCCCAATGCCATGATTTAGTATGCATTTGTGAAAGGCTTAAGCACACAGCTGACAAAGGGAACTTTAAAAGAAAACAAAAACTACGCTCTTTAAGATGTATTATTTTGAGCAACATACTGTAACCCAAAGGTGCTCAACTCCAGTCCTCAAGCCCCTCCAACAGGTAAGGTTTTCAGAATATTCCAGCTTCACAGGTGGCTCAAATCAGAGGCTCAGTCAAAGGCTAAGCCTTTAAGCCACCTGTGCTGAAGCAGGGATATCCTGAAAACCTAACCTGTGGGCGTGCTGCAGTTTGGGTGTTCCCGCTTGCCTGCCCTTTCTCCTCAGTTCGGCCATTTTGGTTACTGGCAGCCTGCTACTTATGGCTCCGGTTCCCAGTGGGAGTTGCCGAGCAAAGTTCTGTTTGTTGCAGCTCCAGTTGGCCCTAGGCTTCACGCCTTTCGCCTATTTGGAATCCCTGTTGCTGACCCCCGGACCATGACCTCGCTGCCCTCTGACCTTTTGCCTGTCACCTAGACTGCACCGCTGCCTGCCTCTAACAGGACTGTCCCTGGTCGCTTAATTTGCAACCCTACCTCAGCCCTTCCAGGCCCGCTTCCTGATCAGAGATGAGCACCGTCATAATTAAAGCTGCAGTTCAGTCTTTTTTTTTTTTTTTACATTTATTTTTTTACTTCAATAGTTTCATGTGTGCAATCTCTAATTAGCTAAAGAACAGTATAACTGCCGGTCAATTCGTTTTCCATGTATTGATAGGTCGAAATTTGGTGACATATTAAAAGCTGGGATTTGTTTATAATCTGCTTGACTGGCAGTGGAAGCTCATGAATATTCATGAGCACTCCTGCACTGACATGTGCTAGAGGGAGGGCAGGGCTGACAAAGGGGTGTGCCAGGGCTTGTGACAGGACATGAAGGGGCAGTGCCTTAGCAAATGGCTGTTAAAATAGAATACAAGAAAATTGGTCTTTCAAAGTTGTTTTTTTAAAAACAAGAAAATGCTAAAAGTATTTTTTCTTACTACAGAACTGATTTATTAAAAAAAACACACATGCAGGATATTGACTGAACTGCAGCTTTAATACTCGACTAATGTCAGAAAGAAACATGCGTTTACACTTCTATGATCAGCTGCTCTATTTCTATCTGAATCTCACAAGCCCTTTATCCCCTGTACCCAATGTTCCTACTTTGTCCATGAAATATCTGTGAAATGACTGTATAACCCTGTTCTTTTATTGTAACCATGTATTTTTTATAACTCTGTGCCCAGGACATACTTGAAAACGAGAGGTAACTCTCACTGTATTACTTCCTGGTAAAACATTTTTATAAATAAAAAATAAAAATAAAAAAAATGTTGAATAATAATGAATGAGTACATTTCATTCAAAATTAATTCTACCAAAATATGTTTCACCACTAGAGGCCGCTAGTAATTCAATAATACAGTCTTTTCCCTTGGTTGCCAAATGAAAAGTCCAGGATGTTGACAACATGCAGTTAACATAAGGTTTGTGCTAATCACTTATCCCAACAGGAGATTTTACTGTGGAATGTGATAAAGTGAAGCACTAGAACTTGCTTTACAAGTTTATAAAGTGTATTTTGCTGATGAATAGTTACCAAACATACTTGCAAGTGTGGGTCGATTTCAAAGATGGTCTCTCCTCTTCGCATATCTGTTATCAACCAAGGTCCACCAGCACTTTAAAGAAAAATGATGATGTTACTGTATAAATGTGTGATATAATGGTCTTTAGTCTCAATCACTAGAGCACAAACCTCTATTCACATTAATTAAACAGGGATGTTTGACATTTTATTTTAAAAAAATACCAGTTTATAATTCACCAATTATGCATTAAAACAGCACCAAATATAATTTCATAGGCGGTGCATGTTTTACATAGTTCTACGTAAATTAACAAAGAAAAGTGCGCATTTATGAAGAGTTTCCCATATAATAAAGTTTGCCACACGGAACATGGTTATCCATTTTGTACAAAGGATTACGAGGCACTTTTTACGGAAGATGCCGGCAAAGACATTTTAAATATTTATTCTTTTGCAGATAAAGAAATGCAAAGTGTCGGTGGATATGTCCATTCATCGGGGGAATAGATTCTACAGGAATAAAAGTTCCAGGACAGACTGAAAATTGTCACTTACAGTGGCACAGTGCGAAGGAGTTCTAGTATGCCTTGTACGTTCCACTGCTGTGCTGCATGCAGCTCTTCAGTACAAACTCCCACGATCTAAGGGAAGACATATGTATAAGGAAACCAGGGCAGCATTACTGTACCCATAGTGTGTGTGTGTGTGTGTGTGTGTGTGTGTGTCTAAGATTTCAAGTAACTCTCCAAAATAATCACAATAATTATTTTTTCCCCCCCAAGGACAGCTTTTTGCACAATACAGACTGACCCCCACTCTTGCAAAAATGCTAGAGCAGGGATTCACGTTAATGCATTGTGCCACAAACCTAACCTGCAAAAAGCTACGGCGTGTTTTCAGACTCGCTTTTTTTTAATAAAGAGGCAAAAATTTGTCAACAGCAAATTCTTGCCCCCAAAACTTTAAAAATAAAAAAGCCATGAGCAAACTCTACCAAAGAACCATTGTTTCAGTTGAGTCTTCAAACTATATGTGTAAACTGTTAGAACTCCACGAAATGTGAGGAGCTTTAAAAATATAATAAACCAGACGTCCACCTGCAAGAACGAAACAATTCCGAAGGGAGTCTGCACTGGCTGCATCTGAGGATCGTCCGTCAGGAGCATATGTTGAATTCGGGACTCGCTGTTATCCAGAGGACTGTGCCACGACACATGATCACCACTACAGAATGTGTTCTCTGTGGAAAAAAATACCAGAATACCTATAAGGCAATAATCAAACAATGGAGGTTCTGTGTCCAAGACACCAGTCCACCAAGATTACCCAGAAACATTGGTTGCTCTCCTACCACCTGGAAACTGTACTTTACTCACTAGGCTGTGCCCTCCTTAGAAGGGTAATAAATAATCCGTTAGTGACAGACATCACTTGTGGGTGACGAGTCATCAAAATTAAAGTGTTTGTTATAAATGCAGTGTTATTTGGCTACAAACAAAATAAAAAAAGAGGAATTACAAGCAGTCTACATTTTATCTTTATTAGAAACACTAGTATGGCCTCTTGTTTTCCTAGATCTACAGTAAGGAGAAGACACCTTACCACACAGCACTTAACCTTATCTGAAGCCAATTCCTTTCTGCTCATAAAAACCATCATAATGTACAACCTTTGAATACAGTGACTGGGAACCATTTTCCAGCAAACAAGCAACAAAGCGCAAATATTCCATAAGAAAGGTCATTCTTTGCCAATCGATCGGAGTGCAGGATGTGTTATCCCACAAGCAACAGAGACATGTACTGTGCGGGGAAGGCTTCAGATGGAAATAGCAATGCTGTAATAGTGCAGCACTTTACAACATCCCCAGTTTCATTAGATGGGCCTATTATTCATCTTAATATTTCTCATTAAGATCTAAAAAAATCAGCCTATTTGGCTCTGAAACAAGGAACGCAAGTTCTCCAAAATGGACAGAGAGTGTCCTTTCTATCTTGCAACAGAAATGTTGGACATGTATAAGTTTTAGCATGCAAGTCTACTACATATTTTAGCTAAACAAATGGCTATTAAAGCCATTGGGGGGGGGGGGATTCTCCACTTTGTCCATTTTTCCATTTGCAAGTGCTCACTAATTTGCATTTTAAAGACAAAATCAATGTCATACAAACTAAAATCTGCTGTACACCTGCCCATTAGTTAGGAAAAACCTGCAGAATTACTACTACAGCCCAACCGATTATGCACATGATTAAATACTTTGAGATTACGGCTAATTTTGTCCCATTTTGTATTTGAAAGATTAATGTACTTTTCCTCCCCTCCGACATTTACACTGCTACTTTAAACAAGTTATCCATTTTGATTCTAGAAAGGCAGAAGCAGCGACGGGATAGTACAAGGGATCTCAATGGAACTTCATAGCATCAGCAACCGTAACATCCCTCCCTTCTACATGAAAAAGAAAGCATTTTGTGTGCAAATGTGCCCAATTGGAGACTGGCAAATTTTTCACCATAATGCATACTGTATTGTAATAACGACACATTGGAGATGTGAGAGCAAGGGAAGCAGAAAGAACAAACTCTCTATCCATCTCTCAGGAATAAAGAATTTTTCCCAGAAAAAAAAAAAAGCTTATTTTTTTTTTAAATTAGCAGACCAAACAAATGTTATATTTAGTATTATATTACACACAGAGATAAACTGCCCTCTATTTTCAGATTTCGCACCAATGATCTTGACAAGGCAGATAATGTCAAACCAAATGTGTGACCAAACAATCTGAACAGATCTACAAAATTATTAACTAGAAGAGTGATTTCCAGCCACTGGAACACTAATCCCTGCAACGTTCACTGAATGCATTTGCAAACAGGGAGAAGGTGGGAGGGAGGAATAGAAAACACTGCAATATATTAGGAGTCCAAGCATCTAATCTGCAAAGTGCCATAATAACCGTTTATGACACCCCTAGCCTCCTATTTAAAAAAAATAAAATAAAATCTAAATAGAATTGAGAACCACAGTTTGCCTAGTGAATTTACAGGAGTTGGAGCAGATCAAATACAATCACGGGCTGTGAAAGAATGTTTATCAGCAGTTTTGTAAACAGCAGAAAGACTTGTTTCTTGAATAGACTTACCAGATTGGAAGACGTATCTGGCGAGGCCCTGCATCAGTTCTGCCGGCCATGTTGGTGGCGCAGATTCGCCAACCTCTCTTTTTAGTCTAAAGGTCAACTCAAAGCCAAAGCCACTCGGACCATCAGCTCCTGTGTACCTGAAAGGACAAAAATTAATCGTATTAGCAATTACCAAAGCAACTCATACTGGCTGTCAGTAATTTTTAGACGTGTGTTAAGTACTTGCACAAATTATGTAATCAATGACTCCATCATTGTCAACCACATCCTCAAAAAGCGAGGCTCTAAACCTTAAAGGAGCAGGCACACCTAAATACCACACCCTTTGCTTGTATATAGGAAGGAAGCAGGCAAAAAAAAAAAAAAGTTAATAAAAGACAAGTGTACAGTACATCTACACCTGGGAGTTATGGGGCGGTTTGCCAAGTTTGAAGACACCTTGAAAGGGTTCAAAGATTTGCAAATGTGTAAACCAAATGTTTAGTGGACTGTAACTGGACAAAGATCAGTTGCAGAAGTTTACATCATAGCTCTTGTTCAGACCTGCATCCCCAAAGAAATAAAGTGCTTTTATGCATTCAGGCAAACAACCAACCTACCAACCATTTACAGCGACAAGCAATGCCTATTTTATATTACCATTTCATAATAGGGTCATGAAACGCTTTAGATATGGACCAAAAGTAAAATGTGTTCATTTTAGCCTACCAAAAAGCCTCAAGAAGTTCAGACGCGGGCTATATGAATCTGCACACTGCAGCTAGAATTAAGCACTAATAAGCACTAGTTTTGTAGTATCCATTTACCTGCAAGTAGGTAAACGGAGCAGGTGTTTAAACTTTAAAGCACAATGTTAAATGGTCAAGCTACTTAGAAACATTCAATGGCTTTAGAACATTGGTGGCCAACAGGCACCCTGCATAGGCTTCACCTGCGGCCCCCCCGAAAGCCGCCTCTCCCCTTCCCCCACCCAAGGCAGGGAGGCTGTTGATCTTTAGCTTCTCCTCATTGGCTCACAGCCACACGTGACGCGTCGCCGCTTGGGATTACAATTCTCTTGCATCCCCTGGCGGCTGATGCGTCACAGCGTGTAGTAAGCCGTGCAGGGTGGAGGGACTGGGACCTGTCGGGAGAACAACATCAGATGGTGCGTAGCGTGCACGCGGCCACCCGCACCGCCTGACCAAAGCCTAAGGATAGCGCACCAATACTGCCCCCTCATCTCCTTTGGCATATACTGCCAGTGTAAGCAGTGGGGCTATATGTATCAGCATGCCAGCATTAAGCAGCTAACCACTGCAGCAGTGTGGCCCTTCAGGTATATCATTTGGCCTCGTCATTTTACATTACGTTCAAGTGCCCAACTCCAAATAAAATCTGTATAAGAATAGGTCACCCCATAGAGCTTTTCAATTTACAGGAAAGTCCCTCGCTAGACTCCCAGATCACATTCCACGTTAACACTTAAAGCAGCAATGCCCCCAGAACACCATACGAATCTAATACAAGGTTAGTACCTTGCTCCCCGAGCATGACCTTCTCATTCCAATAAATATAAGAAGATTCATAATCTTGGGCGCCTGACGTTACGGAGAGCTCCATAACCTCCGATGCCTAATGTTTGAAACGCTTATATCTCCTGAAGCGAGCATCAGATTTGAAAAATAAGACGACATTGTATAAAGGGCAAGGCGAGACCTCCCAAAAAGGAGGGAGGAAAAAACAAATAAGCGCAGACTGACGCTTGGGGTTTAAAGAAAACAAGAGAGTGAGAAATCTTACTGCAATGTCTAGATCAATTTGTACATTGGAATGTTTGACTAGAAGTTCAGTTGGAAATAATTCGCAGTAAGGGAGACGTACCGATTCATGTCCATTTGGGACACACACACACACACACACACACACACACACACACTAAATGCATCACCACCATCCATTTAAATGACCCAAATATTGATATGTTTGATATGAAGAGATCCAAGTCAAAGAAGACGTTATATTAAAGCGGCCGACAAAAAGCTGCTGCTTTTTTTTTATTTTTTATTAAATGTTATTTTTCCCTTTAATATGTGCATCAATACAATCCACACAAGGATAAGTAATTGCTGTCAGTGCATCAGGAGAGGACCAGATGTAAAGTTGTGTGGGGAAGATCATGTGACCAGGCAGTCACTAGATACAGTTGGTGCACTGCTAGAGAGAAGCAGGGCTCAAAAAGGGGTGCGCCAGAGCCTGGTTCAGAAGAGGATATGACTTTGTAAATAGTTACTATAGAAACAAAAAAAATGCTCGTTACATAATATATTAAAAATGTATATATATATATATATATATATATATATATATATATATATATATATATATATATATATATATATATATATATATATATATATATATATATATATATATATATATATATATATATATATATATATATATATATATATATATATATATATAAAAAATACTCAAAACTAGCTTTAGCTGCCATGGACTTGCATGGCAATTAATGGATCGGGGGCGAGGTTCCCTATAGCGGCTGTTCGTGAATCTCTTTCCCCCGCCCCCTTTTTTTTTCCTTTTAAAGCTAATATTTACATTTAAGTATGATCATGAGGAAAGAAAGCAAGGACAGAAAAACTAAATAAGCTAAAGTGGGACAGAGGCTTTAACAATGAACCCAATGTTGCAGCATAGCAAGAGCACACACACACTCCCAACATAAATATTCAGCCCTACTCTGCTGGTGGCCTAAATGTTGTGTTACTTATGGCGTTAACTACTTCAAACAAATCACAATCTGAAACCAAAATACACTCTTGTAAAAGGTTTCCATATGTTCACCATTTCTTCTTCAGGGGAGGTCTACCTCCAGCACAGAGGAGAAGCTGTCAAGCCATCCAGATTTCCTTTTGAAATGTTCCAGGGATAAAAAGGGGCGTTTCATTTACAAAGATTTTATTGTTTCTCCAATTAGGAAAAAAAAAAAGCCAAACACTGACCCACACAGACAGCAGCCATACAAAAGAATAATTAAGGGGAAATTAAGTTTCAAGACAGCTCAAAATTCAGGGGAGGCAAGTGAAAAACGATGGTGTAATGCAGCGGTGCCCAAACTGGGGGGGGGGGGGGGGGGGCGCAGCTCACTTACCCAGCTTCAGTGTCTACTAGTCTCCATGGCAACATGTAACATGGCCCCGCAGCATCATGATGCCCGTTGCCATGGAGACGCGGCGGGTCACGTGACATGACCCCAAGGCATCGGCGCAGCAAGTTTGCGCACCCCTTGTGTAATGTAATTTCATTTAAACCTGGTTTGCGTTAAAGGTGCAGTCCAAGGTAATAAACCCAGCCAATGCCGGTCACAAGCCCGGATGACAAATAGGAGTTGGTTCCATTGGCGACAGAACTGGAAAATTAGCTAAGAACCCAAATGGCAGGACAACAATTACGAAGTGTGGAAACACTAGAGGACGTATTGAACATCCTGCCGCTGGCCTCTGCAACGCATCGCTCCCTATCTTGCAGAAGGTGAAGCGATGTCGTTTACGGAGAACACCGGTGTTTTTTTTTTTTTTTTAATAAATCAGTTCTGTATTATGATAACAAAAAAAAAAGGGCTACAAGTATTTTAAACCACTGAATGACATTTATATATCATAATGTAACAAGCATTTTCTGTTTCGATTGTAAATGGTTACCAAGTCACATCCCCTTCCTCTTCTGAAAGGGGCTCTGGCACACCCCTTTTTGAGCCCTGCCCTCTCTCTAGCAGTGCACCAATTGTATCTAGTGACTGTCTGATCACATGATCTTCCCCACAGAACTTTGCATCTTTAGTCTTCTTCTGCTGCACCGACAGCCATTTAGTTAACCCCTGAGCTGAATCTTTGCCGATCGATCACAGGAGAACGGATTGATTGGCTAAGTTGCCAATTACTTATCTGTGTGGATTGTATTGATGCAGATATTAAAAAAAAGGGGGGGGGTGGAAACCACACCAACAGCAGCAGCTTGGACTGCTGCTTTAAAAGGTTGTACTTTGCAATGCGCTTACACAACAAAAGAGTCACTTTTAGTAATAATACACAACAATTTCATATAGCGCTTTCCTCCCAATGGGACTCAAAACGCTTCACAATTACAGTGTAGTGCGTGGTACACAGCACATAAGCAAAAAGGTACTCTTATAAAGACAACAGCAAAGCAGCAATCTGTTTAGCAAAACATTAGCTTAGAATGAAAAAGTACCCACATAAGCCTAATGCAACAACCTGTTCAACTTGTGATGAATGATTTACATGGCAGTTATGGATGTTAGAGATGGGGTGATTTGGGGGGGAAAGGGGGAGGGAAAAAAAAAAAAAAAAACACACCCCACCACAACTTTACCCATTCAAAGCAAGGAAACAGGAGAAGCGGTGCACCGAGGAAAGGAGATGAGACCAAACGCAGCTCTAACAAAAACGGCTATTTATTGGGGGGGGGGGGGGGGGGAGGGGGAACGAACAAAAATCACATGGCTAGGTAACCTTTGACGCGTTTCATCCCGCAAGGGACTTTGTCAAAGAGTGAGTGGTAAAACGTATGTGTGCTCCCCTATAAAGTACTAACTATACTGTGATAGGCTAATACCAAACAGACCTAAATGGGAACACCTCTAACACAGCTGAGTCTTAATGAATGAGGGTGCCATATAACCCATGCAGACATATTAGTACATAGAGTAAAGCAACACAGATGTAGCTAATACACAGATAGTTAACAGACATATATAAACAAATATGACCAAATAGATACATAAGGAATGAACAAACAACTTATTGCAACAATACTGTAGAATAGCAACACCAGTTGTAGCAAATGAATAATATTTAAAAACCAACAAACAAGCAACGTGAATAAAAGCAAGGACACGAATTGATAGAGATGAAGAGATGAATAAATAAGTCACATAAATAAATGTAATTAAGAATAAGATGATATAACAGTGATGAAAAACGAATGAAAATAATAAGGTAATAAAAATAATAATAATAAATATAACCAGCCATAAATAATATTGAATAAGAAAATAATGATAGTCAAATAAATAAAACATATTTACTCTAAATAATATAAATAAATCCAACAACAATATATGTAAATAAATAATAATCAATCGTAGTATATCATCTTCTCACATCCATATAACAGTGGAAAATGGACACACACACCATACCACACACACACACACTTTGTATCATGGTATTCATTTGTAATATCTCAGAAAAGAGACAGATGGAGAAGCAAAAAAGGCCTTTAAGAAATTGAACTGGGATGACTAATTATACCTTTAAAATAAAACCATTACAACACTGCAAATAATACTATGGAAAGCTGTAATAGTTGCTAGCAATGAAACTGTTGATATTATTATGGTCTCCCCATGAAAAACTAGCAGGAAGATAAATGACGTAGCAAATACGTTGTAGCAAATACGTCATCAGGCCTCTGAAGTGCCAGACCACATGACGTAGTAGCTCCATTTAAAAGCTGTGTGTGCTGTGCACGCGGATAGTAAATGAAACTTCTTTGACTTTTGTCACAGAAATTGTATTTGTGTTGGTGATGTTTTAATTAAAAATGAAAATACAAGTTCATTGACAAAAAGCAAATAAATTTGACTTATAATGCGCGTCCTCGGCACACATCCCCTGTATTAGCTATTTGCACTAAGTGTGAATTCCTCGTGTGTATGTGTCAGTCAGTGTGTGTGTGTATGTGTGTGTCAGTCAGTGTGTGTGTGTATGTGTGTGTCAGTCAGTGTGTGTATGTGTGTGTCAGTCAGTGTGTGTATGTGTGTGTCAGTCAGTGTGTGTATGTGTGTGTCAGTCAGTGTGTGTATGTGTGTGTCAGTCAGGGTGTGTATGTGTGTGTCAGTCAGGGTGTGTGTGTGTCAGTCAGGGTGTGTGTGTGTCAGTCAGGGTGTGTGTGTGTGTCAGTCAGGGTGTGTGTGTGTGTCAGTCAGGGTGTGTGTGTGTCAGTCAGGGTGTGTGTGTGACAGTCAGGGTGTGTGTGTGACAGTCAGGGTGTGTGTGTGACAGTCAGGGTGTGTGTGTGACAGTCAGGGTGTGTGTGTGACAGTCAGGGTGTGTGTGTGTGTCAGTGTGTGTGTGTGTGTGTGTGTCAGTCAGTGTGTGTGTCAGTCAGTGTGTGTGTCAGTCAGTGTGTGTGTGTGTGAGAGTCAGTCAGTGTGTGTATGTGTGAGTCAGTCAGTGTGTGTGTGTATGTGTGAGTCAGTAGTGTGTGTGTGTGTGTCAGTCAGTCAGTGTGTGAGTCAGTCAGTGTGTGTGTGTCAGTCAGTGTGTGTCAGTGTGTGTCAGTGTGTGTGTGTGTGTCAGTCAGTCAGTGTGTGAGTCCGTGTGTGTATGTGTGTGTATGTGTGTGTCAGTCAGTGTGTGTGTGTGTCAGTCAGTGTGTGTGTGTGTGTGTCAGTCAGTCAGTGTCAGTCAGTGTGTGTGTATGTGTGAGTCAGTCAGTGTGTGTATATGTGAGTCAGTAGTGTGTGTATGTGTGAGTCAGTAGTGTGTGTATGTGTGTGTGTGTGTGTGTGACAGTCAGTGTGTGTGTGAGTCAGTCAGTGTGTATGTGTGTGTGTCAGTAGTGTGTGAATGTGTGTGTCAGTCAGTGTGTGTATGTGTGTGTATGTGTGTCAGTGTGTGTATGTGTGTGTCAGTCAGTGTGTGTATGTGTGTCAGTCAGTGTGTATGTGTGTGTATGTGTGTCAGTCAGTGTATGTGTGTCAGTCAGTCAGTGTGTGTATGTGTGTCGGTCAGTGTGTGTATGTGTGTCAGTCAGTGTGTGTATGTGTATCAGTCAGTGTGTGTGTGTGTCCTGCTGCAGCCAGGGGCGGGGTGTAACATGGTGTAACATTGCGCACCACCTTCCCCCCCTCCGCAAATTCTGCGCACACCACCCCCTCCCGTGGGGTACATGCACCAGGCACGGGCATGAGTGACCGTGGGCGAGAGGTGAGGTTACCTGTCCGCTGCCCGGCCCGCCCGGGTCACCCTTTCTTCCAGGAGCAGGAGCCTGCCCCCGGCGCCGAGCCCCTGTGCCGCGCGGATTGCGCCTGGGTTTGCGCCGTGTGCCACCGCCGAGAACGCCCGCGTCAGTGGAGGGCGGAATGACGCCGCTGCCAATGGGCATTAGGAGCGTGTGGGGGGGGGGGGGAACGGCGCTGCTGCCAGCCGCTTCTGCGCATGTGTGACGTCCGTCAGCGGCGCCATCACAACTGCGCATGCGCGGCATGGCAGCGGGGAACGGCGGCCATTAGGAGCGGTGCCGGCGGCCGGCCGTGTGGGGAGAGCGGCGCCCGTTAGTCAGCGGGATACAGGGAAGCGGAGGTAGAGAAGAGGGAGGAGAGAGGCTGAGCAGCGGCTCCTCCTCTCACAGCCGGAGGACTTGCGGGGCTTCCGCCATCTTACTACACCCGCAGCACCAGAAGCTCTGCGCCAGTCATCTTGGTATACCCATGGCAGCGGATCGGTGGGGGTAACGGCCATTAGGAGGGGCGGCGACAGCGGGTGGGTGGGGGAAGCGGCGGACGTTGGGAGCGGCGCCGGCGGCGATCGTGTGGGGGGAGGGGGATGGGGAGCCGTGACGTCACTTCCGTTTCACATTTCGCCCCCAACTCTCCAGTTTTCCTCCTTCAGAAAAGGTGCTACTAAAGCAGTTTCACTTCAAAAAAGGCACCCACGGGTTAATATAATTTTCTGCAGGGATCAACAAGAGCATTCAGTTATAACACTAAAGCAATAAATGAACCCCCTTCCCACAGATGTTGCAGCGCTTCCAACTGGATCTACATTTAGTGGACCATTTTGTCTCAGAGGTGGTTTTAGGAATGGCAAAGATTAATTGCCTGTTATTTTGCCTCACCCATAGCATATGAAGTACACAGGAATTGAAGCCTGATAACCACATGTGCAAAAACAGACAGTTAAAGCAAAAGCAGTTTTTACTAAATGTTAGAATCAGAATGCAGGGTGATTCTACAGTCAGAAAGCCACCATCCCAGCATCCGGCTAGCTCCACTCCATCCCCCATACAGGGAGAAAACACCATAAACGCAACTTGTGTCTCACTAACCCCCTTTACACTATACTGTAAACAAAAAGTACTTCTACATAGACAATACAATCACAAGTGGGAAATATCCCAATACATATAACCAGGGCTATTTGTGGGGAAACATGGGAACGGAGCGTCTGCAATTTTCTTTCCCTGCTACCCCCCTCAAGGGCAACAAAGGCCTTCAAAAGGGTGAAAATGACATTAGAAACGGTGCTTTAGTACTGAGCTTTCTGATTTAAATGATTCTTTGTATACGGTAGTAATACTTCTATAAAATACATTTCTAATACGATTTTATTTAAAGACACCACCCAGAACATTTAAAAGCTGCTATAAAATTCCCTCCAGTTTGTACAACGCTGCCAAATGTATTCCATTAAAAAGGGCATCTCAAATATAGTCATAACTACCACACCTCAAAGTCCAGTATACTCCAAAACCAAGACCGTAGGAAATAAAAACATTATGCAAATGCGATGCCAGTCCTCATAATTGGTCTCTTGTATAAAAAAAGAGATACTTAAAGGAGGTGCAATTCCATATCGTTTACATTTATAAAATGTTTTACTAGGAAGTAATACATTGAGAGTTACTTCTCGTTTTCCAGTATGTCCTGGACACAGTTCTGATAATACATGGTTACAATAAAAGAACAGTGTTTTATACATTCAATTTACACACATTTCATGAACAGTTAAAGATAATACAGGTCAAGGGTGCGCAAACTAGTTGTGCTGTGCCCCCCCTGCCTACTCCCCCTGGTGCTCACGCCCCCCTGCCTTCCTTTCTGGCATGCGGGGGTCATGTGACGTCACGCCATGACCCCGCGGCGTTGCCAAAGACCCGGCTGGCAGCAGGTAAGTGAGTTACAGAGGCCTCACACCTCCCCGGGCATTTAATTTAAATGCCGTGGGGAAGAGAGCAGGGCCTCTGTAACCACCCGCGCCCCCCCAGCAAAGTCTCCCGCCCCCCAGTTTGCACACCGCTGATATAGGTCATGGTGGTATGTAACAGTTACAACCAGATTAAAATGCGAGACAGCTGAAGTCTTGAAAAAAATTAAGCTGGAGGTGGTTTTGGAGGGTCTGGTAGGTTGTTTCAGTTGTGAGGTGCATGGTAAGAGGAGCAACTAGATTCTTTGTTGAACCTTGGGACCATGAACAGTTTTTTACAGTCAGACCTCATGTGATAAGCGCTGCATGTGCTAGGGGTGAGCAGTTTGTACAGATACTTTCTGGGCAAGCTATTTGAAGGCAAGACTGTTGAAATGTACTTTGCGTCTGGACTCAAGGGATAGCCAATTTAGTTCTTACAGCATTTCGCAGTGATGTATGTTGTAGTTACATCGTAGGACAAAAGTGGCATATTGAGTTGTAGAGGGTATCTAGTGTGCCAAGGTTAGTTTGGGGTGCTGTACCATATACTACGTCCCCATAGTCTATAATTGGCATTACCATTTGCTGTGCGACTTCTGGCCAGCTGGCAGAAAGAATTTTTTCCAATTAATTACACCTAGTTTGGCACAGATTTTGGATGTCAGCGCGAGTATCAATGTACAACCCAAATATTAACTGGGTGTCAAGCCATATGCACAGATATTTCAAACTAGTGAAAGGGGCTAGGATGGTGTTCGAGTTAGTGCTGCTCTGTAGTTAGCTTAAGGCCACGTTTATAGTGCCAGCGACGCGACCGATGAAGTCACCTGTCGCCACTGGCAAAAGTTGAACTTTAGTTTGAAGCGACGTCACTGCCGACAAGGCCAGTGACGTCACCAAGGAGGGCAGCGCTCTAGGATTGGTTTAGAGACAGTCACATGTGGCAACTGTAAAAAATTATAAAAAACACAATTTAAATTTCACTGGCTTCCAAATTTTTGGTCGCAGCCTTAGAAATTGTGCCGTGGTCCCAAATACCATCGTTACAGTTTTGTGAGTGTTTAAAAAAAAAAATTATTTTAGGAAATCCAGTTGAAGTCTTGAAAAATCAGATTGAAGTAAATGTTCAAGGTCAGAGGCGCTAGGGCTGTGTGCATACAAGATTGGTTCATCTGCATTGAAGCTCCCTTGCAAGCTGTAGGTAGGTCATTTATGATGGCTGAAAAGAGTAGGGGCCCCAGAATAGAGCCTTGCAGTACAGCAAAGGTAACATTCAAGGCGTTGGAGTTAGTCAGATAGACACCTATTGGGATCTCGCCGATAGGTACGAGTGTAGCCAATTTAAAAACATGTTCCCTATTTCAGAGCACTGGAGCTTGTTTAACAAGAGAACATCAACAGTATGAAAAGCCTTAGTAAAATCTAGAAATATTGCACCAGTAAGTTATCCCAGTTCCATTCAACAATGGATCTCACTGCAAACTTTTAGGAGGGTAGTTATCATGGAGTATTTTGGGCGAAAGCCAGATTGGCATTGGTAAGGAAATTTGTCTTTGTATAAGTAAATCGCTTAATTGGGAGTGGCCACCTTTTTCTATGACTTTGGATAGTATTGGGAGAGTGGCCTGCAGTTGGAGACAGTATTTTTGTAGCTTGGGACAACTCTAGCAGTTTTCCAGGTTTTGGGGCTATGACATGATGACAAAATAGAGTTGATTAGGGAGGCAAGGGGCATGGCAATGGCTGGGGCACAGAGCAGTAGGAACTTTCATTGCAGTAGATTAGGTCCCCATTGGCGGCTTGGTTTTAATTTGAGGAGCACGTGTAATCTCTTACAGAGAGGGTGGAGCTATAGGGTGTTTTCCTTTGTTGAGCATCATGCCTGTAGTTCAGGTTGCGCTTTGATAGTAGCGAAGTACCACACCCCAAAATATTCATTGAATGCATTTGCTAGGTCAGTGGGATTTGTCAGCGTAGTATCATCTTTTTTGATATTAGAGGGCTGTTGATGGCTAGAAAGCTGGAATATATTGTTAATGACCTTTTAGAAGTTTGCCGAATTTGATGTATTTTGGTGAAGATTGTTAGAATAATATTGGGCTTTTGCTAGTCTTTTTTGCCTTGTGCATGTATTCTCACAGGCATTTATAGTTAATATCTTTGGTTGTGCCAGTTTCTGCATCTTTTACACAAGGTATCCCTAAAATGGAAAAGCACAATAAGGTTGGTTGTAACCCACTGAAGTGGGTATCGGAGTTTTAAGAACTCTGGAAATAATGAACCGCAGAATCAAGTATCATGTCGATTCTGTACCAAGTGCAGTTGGTAAGATCAGCCAGAAACTGTTGTGGGTTTAAGTATGTAAATGTTCTAGTGATTAGAACATTAGGGCTTGATTGGGGTGATCTGATTTTCCACACGGTGTGCATAGTCCCAGAAAATCTCAGATAGGATACCAGAGGATTGGATTCTGTTGGGGCAATAGGATAGAATCCAGTCTACAAAAGAATGTTTGAGAGATTTTAGGTTTGTCTGGGTGGGTTGGGAAATTAGTTGGGTTAGGTTAAGTGACTAGAGTTGTGTTTGGATTGGACTGAGGTTGAAATCCCCACGAACTAGCAATTCACTGTTCCCACTCAGAGAGGAAATTGTGCCAAGAAAGTGAGTGATATGAGGATTGTAGTAGTAGTAGTAGTAGTAATAGTTTGTTCTTGTATAGCGCTGCTAGTTTTACGTAGCGCTCTACAGAGACATTTTGCAGACACAGCCCCCCCGTAGAGTTTACAATATATGTTTTTTGGCGCTTGTGGCACGGGGAGATAAAGTGACTTGCCAAGGTTACAAGGAGTCGACACTGGGAATTGAACCAGGCTCCCCCTACTTCACACTCAGTGCCAGAGTCAGTGTCTTTACTCACTGAGCCGCTCCGTGGCTTTAGATGCCCCACTGCAATCTGCTCAATAGTGCGGCCTTCATTTTTGGGGAAATTAGTTACAGGTTGACAGTCTTCAGAGCCTCTGAATGGGAAATTGCTTTAATAATTTTTTGCTTGTACAGCTGCAGCTCTGTAAACAAGCCCATACATATACTACAATTTATAAATGACAATTAAATCACCCCCCCCCCCCCTCAAGATCCCACCACTTCAACAAGCTCACTTGTCCTAGGTGGTGTAAGGGAAATGGTGGGGAATATTCTGTATTTTAATAAATCTGTTGCTTCAGCAGTTACCGTTTAAAAATAAAAAATACAATATATTGAGTTTATGATAGGTCAAGACTCTTCCTGGGTCTGTCCAGAGCTTCAAAGAATGCTTAATTGGTGGGTTATCACTTATGACCCACTAAAAGTACAGGATGTGCTTTATGGAGCTGATCAAATCTTGAGAAGGCCAGTTGTTTTGCCAGAGATGGGATTAAAATATGGCCCACCTTCATAAAACAAGACCCGTTTAAAAAAGGTACCTTCAAAAGCATTCTCTGGGGGGTTCTGCAAGGATCAGAGGGCATGGCGATGAAAGTTTTCCACAAAATAATGAATTTATTCAAAAACGGAGGATATCCGACGATAGCTTCTATCTTAAAATAGAACGTCTATATATCTGTAATCATTGCAGGGTGACTCGTACAATAAGACCACATACTACATGGGTAAGAGGTGCCAGGGACAGATATCCATTTGTCACTCAAATTTAGAAGGAAGTTAGTCATAATTAATCTCGTTACATCCATCATAATCGCCTGAATCTATTGATGTGACTCATGTGCAAGTATTAGAGAAAGGAAGTTATGAGCGCGTTTATATATTGAGGCAAGAACGTCTTTAAGGCATTTTTTTCTCTCTGTCGCAAAACCGACAACCTAGCATCCGATTTATGACAGGGTGGGCTTATGTTGTTTCAATGGGGAAAGAATGGTATATAGGGCTTGCCTCGAGTTATGAAATCAGAATTCAGAGTGTTCGGGATCAAATACGTGAATTATCACCTTTCTACACCAGTGACCTCTAGGGCATATGGCAACGTACTGTATAGGGATTTCTGTTTTATCCTGTTATTAAGAAACTGTTCTGCCTATTGTAACTATGTTCTTGTACAAAAAAAAAATGTATGTAATATGAGAGAGCGATATAGATAGGTCTATGTCACCACCACCCTATTGAGGTTACTATATAGGGTTAAATGAGCATTCTAGTCAACCAACCCCGGCACAGTTGTCTCAGACATCTGTAGGAGCTGAGGACAGGACTCATTTGTATATAGTTGTAGATATAAATAGATATAGGTAAATATGTTAGAATAGTAAGCCGACAGGTGACTAATGTCAGGAAGAGTGTAATAAGATAGTTGCAATGTTATGCCAGGTAATTAAGGTCTGATAGTGTCCTAGTTTATGTATATGTATCATTTAATAAACTTTATTTTTCCGTTAAACTATAAAACTCCTGGCACCCCTTCATTTAGTATCTGGAAAACTATCTGAGAGAGCCATGCCCAGCCGCCAGAAACACCTCCTGAATTGAGGTTATAACCCTGAGAGACTGACATCTAACATACAGCTGTACACTCCCTTGGAGTCAGGCAGGGAGGGGTTACATATACATTTTATCAAGGGGTCTTGGGAGCTGAAGCAAGTTTGACATCTCCGGGGAGCCCCTGCCCAGAGATAGTTATGCGGGAAGGTGCCGCTAGTTACTTAGTTTAAATGCCTGTGTAATGCAAGACAACAGGAAGCCGCGCTGGATAACATCACAGATTCTTATTGGCCCACATTATGCAGGAGAATTAAATACCATGCTGTTGCTCCTGGAAAATAAAGAGCTCCATAAGAACTGCTTAACAGGAAAGATTTCTCCCACATTGGTTTTAATAGCAGCTGGGAGTTTGAAATTTACAGACTGGGTATTCTTGAATGCACTTACTCATGTACTCTGTTGTCACCATACAGATCGCTCAAACCAAAGCTGACATAATGCCAATGCTCTGGGACATCAAGGGCTGGATTGCCAAGGCTCCTGTACATGCTGACATAGTCTAGGGGGTCAGGTCCTCCCAACCTAAAGGGAAGAAAAAAAAAAAAAAAGTTAAGATCAGACACCAAGACAACCCATCCCCCCAAAAGATATCCCTCATTCCAAGTGAAATATTTCTATTTGAACCAATATTTCTAGGCGGCCATTGAAACATTATGGAAATGCAAGTAATTAACTTGAATACATTAACAGAAGAAAACCAAGTAGGGCAGAGTGGCTCAGTGAGTATAGACACCGACTCTAGAAAGAATGACACATGGTCCAATTCCCAGTCTGGGCAGGGACTGTGTGTACAAGTTCCTGTGCTGCGTTCCATGCACTATTCTGTAAATGAAGCACTGAGTCCCATTGGGAGAAAAGCGCTATATGAAATAAAGTTATAAGTAGACCATACCTAGTCGTATGCACAATATTTGTTTTGTTCAAACACATTTTGCACTCTACGGTGTGTGGGTGTGCACACTACTGTTAGATGAAATATTTAGTAAACGAGAGAAGAAAAAAAAAGGGAAGGAGAAAGAACAAACCGCGGGGCTGAGGTGGGGATGCAGATAACCACCGACCTACAACCGCGAGACAGAGTCCGGATTGCAGTCAGGGTTGTGTAGCCGGGTCAGGGTAGGAGAGTTCAGGTAGGTCAAGGTACTTGCCGTAGTCAGGGGTTGGAGAGTGGTCATATATCCGTAGCAGTGGTCAAGAAGTGGAGAGCGGGAGTCCAGAAGCGAAACAAGGTCCAGAAGTCTAAGAAACCAGGGGTCTAGGTACGAGCAGGTCACAATGAAGACAAGGCAATGCAATGCCAATGAATAGCTAGTGGCAAGCACAGGTACATAAAACGAAGTTCATGCTCCGCCAATTTATAAGGCACGATCTGAAGTTTTACCGCCTCATTGCCCTTTCGATTGTCCGATTGATCTTTTGCCAGTGTAAGGAATCCGCTCCTGGTTTGGCTGAAACCTATTCCTTATAGAACTACTTCTAGACAACCCCCCCTTGAATCTGCAATCAGTATCACCTGTGCTTGCAATCACTGAAGCTCTGTCTGTGCTCCGTCATTGGAGGAATTCCTTCAAACCCCTGTCCTTTGATTGGCTCCCTGCCCTTCTTATACTGGGCTCTCCCTTTTCCTCATGACTGAGCATAAACCAAGATTCACTTGGATGTAACTGTTTGCCACAAACACTCCTGCCTTAGCCTTGCCTTGTGTAAGGCCTCGGGGGACACTCTCCCAAAGAGTGTTCCCCCCGCGATGCCACTTACCCGGCGTGCTCCGGCTCCACGACTTCACCGCCGCGAGCAGGACCCTCCTTCCTCCCCGGTCCCCGTGCTTGCCACAGGACGCGCGCACGCAATCACGGATCTTTCTGTCCTCCCGCAGGAGGAGCTTCCGCCCCCAGCTCGGGTCGCGCGCACCTCTCCCGTGCGGTACACACGTCTGACGCGCGTGCACCGCCCACAAGCCTCGCGTCAAGCTAATCAGCTGTGGTACTGTCCCTCACCTATCCCTGCCTCCCATGGGGCCGCTCCTACGTTCCGCCCACTCTTCCCATTGGGCTCTGCTCTCATTTATACCCTGCTCAGCCATTTCTTCTTTGGCTGAGCATAGCTTTGTGTGACCTGTGTTACCCACGGTCGTGCCTGTTTCCGTTCCTGTCTCTTTGTCTTCCTTAGTGATCCCTTGTGTACCGAACCGGCTTGGCTGTGGACCCGCTCTTGGCTTCGACCCTTGGCTTGTACCCTCCCTTCCTGAACTCTCCGAAACTTTACCTCGGCTTGCGGATTCTGACCTACCCCCCGGCTCTCGGTACCAACTATCTTCTGGAACCTCCCTTCTTGTCTGGCGAGTATCTTACTTTATCTTATACTTCCAGACGCCTATTTTCCACTTTCCAGTCGTGTCCCCGCAGATGTGGGTGCAGTTGTTACCCATCTCGCCTCAGTTTCGGGGTCTCTCCTTGTCCGTGGTGAGAACAGCGTAACACCTTGTTCCAGTTGCCTGCTGCGTATCCTCCTTGCAGAGGCCTGGTTCCTGTGGCCTGCTGCATATCCTCCTTGCAGATGCCTGGTTTCTGTATCCTGCTGCATATCCTCCTTGCAGAGGCCTGCTTCCTGGTTCCTGTGCTGAAGCGTTGAATCCCCAGTGCTAACCTTCAGTGTTCCTTGGCCGGTCTGCATTCTCCCCTTGCAGAGGCCTTCATCACGGGCCGCTCCCGCTCCTCACGCAGAGGCCCTTCTGTGACGATTCAGGGGATTCCTTCCCCTTCTTTCTCTCCCTCTGTCCCATCTCTTTCCAATCCTTCTGCCCTTTCCCACTCCTGTCCCGCTCCGTCTACCTCTCTGCCCACTGCCTCAGCGCATGCCCCGCAAGTCTCGCGCGGTCCTCAAGCCCATGCGGCAACGCTCCCTTGCTCCCAGACACACCCTATGCCCACGGCCAGTACCTCCCCTTCCCTGGCGGAATCCGCACCTGACTCCGTGGTTTAAGGTCGGTGTATATAGGCATCCCCAGCTCTGCACCGTGGTCCAGTCCCGGTTTGTGGCGAGCATGTCCGTTACAGCCAGGTTCTGTTCATCTCAGAGGAAGGTCTTATCCACTCACTTCCAGAGACTAAAGCCATGAACGATTACATCCTGGAAAATCTTAAAAGGGGGTTCATACGAAAATCCTCGTCTCCAGCCGGAGCAGGGTTCTTTTTTGTCAAGAAAAAAAAAAAAGACGGATCTCTTTGCCCATGCATTGACTATAGAGGGCTTAACAAGATCACCCTCAAGGACCGATACCCGTTACCACTGATCTCAGAACTTTTTGATCAAGGCTTAACTATCTTCACCAAGTTAGATTTGTGTGGTGCCTATAAATTTGGAATGGATTCGCCAGAGGGAGGGGGAGGGAAACGAATGGAAGACTGCCTTCAACACAGGAGACGGCCATTATAAGTACCTAGTCATGCCCTTTGGTCTCTGCAACGCTCCGGCTGTCTTTCAGGACTTTGTCAATGAGATCATCCGCGATCTTCTCAGTTTCGCATAGTGTACCTCGACAACAATGATTTTTTCCAAGTCTCTTCCAGAACACAGTCATGTGTTACAATAAGATTGTAAGCTTCCCCAAGCAGGGACTCCTCTTCCAAAATGTTACTTTTATGTCTGAAGCAATTATTCCCATGATCTGTTATTTGTATTTGTTATTTGTGATTGTCAGGTGTTGTACTACTGTGAAGCACTATGTACACTAGTGGCACTATATAAATAAAGACATACATACATCCATACATGTACTATTAGGCATTTGCGAGAACCATCTTTACACCAAGTTGGAGAAATGCCAATGTCATCAAACTTCCACTGCATTCTTGGGGTATATCATCTCGGACTCCGGGTTCTCCATGGATCCAGCTAAACTCAAGGCAGTTATGGACTGGCCACGCCCCATCACTCAAAACTATACGTTTCTTGGGCTTCGCGAATTACTGTAGGTTTATTCTGAACTTTTCTTCTTCTTCCACGGTAGCACCCATCACAGCCTTGGGGAAAAAAAAAAAAAAAAGCTGCTTCGTGGCCACAAGCGGCCACTCAAGCCTTTGATCTCCTAGAAAAAAAAAAAAAAAAAAAAGGAAGACTTCGTATCAGCACCCATCCGGATCCCAAATTGCCGTTTACTTTGGAGGTGGACACATCTGATGTTGGGGCCGGAGCCATCTTGTCTCAAAAGGAAGTCCCCTCAGGCCAGGCTCCACACCTGCGCTATATATCTATATCTATATATTAAAAAAAATGAATAAAATATATAATTTTTTAATTTTTTTTCGGCGGAAAAAAATTATGACGTCGGTAACCGGGAACTTCTGGCTATCAAGCTTGCTCTTGAAGAATGGAGGCACCTGTTGGAGGGTACGGAGAGTCCGATCACCATCTTAACAGACCACAAGAATTTACTCTACATAGAAGGTGCTCGTCAGCTAGGTGCTAGTCATGCTCGTTCGTCCTTTTGTCCCCCCGTTTCAATTACATCATTTCCTCAATACCAGGTTCCAAAAACTCATGCCCTTTCTAGTCAGTTCTTAACCGAAGACAAGTCCGAGGACCATATTGAGACAGTTCTTCCGTCCAAGTACATTTTATCCAACACATCCTTCAGGACCAATCCCGTATTCCAGTGGTCTCAAGGTCCAAGAGGGCCGCCTCTACGCCTCCCCACGTTACCAGAGAAAAGGTCTTGGAGTGGGGTCATTCATCCAAGTCTGCTGGACATCCCGGTACCAGAAGAACCGCCAATCTCATCGAACTAACCTTCTGGTGGCCCGGCATTCAAGGAGATATTAAGGTATTAGTCAAGGCATGATCCACTTGTGTTTGCAATAAAACTCCTTGGAGCAAGCCACCCGGTATTTTACTGTAACACTTGCGCTGCCCACAAACAAGACAAGACCCCGACACTGAAGTGGGAAGGTAAAAACACCACACACCCGCAGCAGCAACGGCGTGCCTGGAAGGCGGATAGTTTAGCGTTGCCGGGTCTGGGTTGGAGAGTGCAGGAGATGAGGTATACTTGCCGAGTTCTTGGATTGGAGAAGACAGGATAGTAGGAGTCCATAAGCCGTGGTGTGGTATTGTAGAGAGCAGCGTAGTCCAAGTCCGTATGCCGTGTTGAAGGGAAGGAGAGATCGCCGTAGTCGAGTGTATGCCAAAGTCCAAAATCCAGAAGGGTCCACAAGCAGAGTCAGTACACAAGAGGTTAACAGCAAAGGAGACAGAGCACTGCACAACAGAAGTGAGCTTCCTTCACGAGGCTTCATCGGATTATGCCGAGCAAAGCTTTGGAGGAATCAGGAAGTATTTACAGACAGGCAGACCAATGGGAAGAGAAGGCGAAGCGGAGGCGCAGCCCCAGCAGAGCTGGGATAGGCTGCAGGTAACAAGGCAGAGAGGAGAGACTTGCCACGCAGCTGGGGATCGTCGCGCGGTAGAGATGCGCGCGCATGCAAAACCAGGTTCCGTGCGGCAGCTAGAAGAGCTGCGGGTGCCTGCACTCTGAGCAGGGAAGCGCGCATGAGCAGGGAAGCGCGCATGAGCAGGAAAAGTGGCCGCAGCAGCTGGTGAGGGAACATGCCGCAAAGTACATATTCCCGATTCCTTACATTTACACACTCTTCCCATTCCGGATCATCCCTGGAACCATTTGTCTATGGATTTTATTGTAGAGCTGCCTGTTTCCAAGGCAATAAACACCATTCGTTTCTCATCCCTTTAAGAGGTCCTCCTACTTCTTCCAGTCTGGCGGATATTTTTGTCAAGGAGATCCACAAACCATTGTCTCCGATCGGGGATCACAATTTTTCTCCAGATTTTGGCGCTCTCTCAAAAGAAGGTATTTCCTTAAATGTCTCTTCCGGATACCACCCCCAAACCAATAGTCAGACGGAGAGAACCAAAATCAAACCTTGGAGCAGTACCTGCGTTGTGTCTCGGATACACAGGATAACTGGACAGATCTCCTCCCCTGGGACGAATTTGCTCATAACTCACTACGGAATGAATCTACTCGGGAGTTGCCGTTTTTCATTAATTATGGATTCCATCCATCACGACTTCCTTTATCCTATTCTTCTGGGGTACCAGCGTCGGATAACAGAATTCATCTCTTCAAAGTCTCATGGAGAAAGATTGAGGAAAATCTTAGATCCGGAACTACTAGACAAAAGCTCCAGGCAGACCGCCACAGTAATCAAGAGTTTAGTCCAGGAGACAGGGTGTGGCTATCTTCCAGGAACATACTGCTCAAAGTACCCACGCTCAAATTGGCACCCAGATTTCTTGGCCCGTTTACCCATAGTGGAGAGGATCAATCCAGTGGCATATCGCCTACAACTTCCTCCGATGAGGATTCCATCTGTCTCTACTTAAGCCGGTCTTCCAGAGCTCCAGTTTCCCGGATTCCTCTTCACCTCTTCTCGTACAGGGACAGCAGAAATACGAGGTCCAGTCAATCGTATACTCCAGGCTTTCTAGAGGAGTGGTCCAGCACTTGGTGCACTGGAAGGGGTTTGGACCAAAAGAGCAGTCTTGGATCCCTGATCGCCAACTCCTTCGACGTTTTCATCTGAAATATCCCCTTAAACCTTTTTGGAGTAGCCTGGGGGTCGCTCCTGGAGGCTGGGGGGGTACTGTAAGGAACCAGGTGTCACGCCGCTCTTGGGGCACTCCCGCCTTACTTCCTCAGTGCTTCCCGCTCCCGACAGCACGTGCTCGGGACCCACGCTTCCTCCCTGCAGCGCAATGCTTGAGCACGCACCCAGCTCCCTGCCAGGGACACTGGCGGAGGGTCCTGCCACCGGTTTGCACACCAGCAGCGCGTGCGACACTTGCGCAACGCACACAAGTTCCGCGTCAACAGGTATAATCTCCTCATAGCCTAAACCTATCCCTGCTCACGGTGAGGACGCACCTCCATTCCACCCCTTTTCCCACTGGTCCCTCACTTATATGCTCAGCTGTGCCACATCGGCTGAGCATAATTCATGTTACGATGGTGTTTTCCACTACTCTGCCTTCAGTCTTGCGTTGCTGAACCTTGTTTGTGTACCGACCTGGTTTGTTCCTTGGACTCCGCACCTCCGTACTCCAGACCATCCGCTTCTCTCCTACCCTGACCTCGTCATTCGGACAACTACAACTCTCCAACCCTGACCACGGCTAATCGTACCTACAAATGATCCAGACCTCTCCTACCGTGACCCCTGCAAGTATAACGACGACCCGTACCTCTCCAACCCCCTCAACCAACCTACACTCCAGACGCGCCATTGTGGCGTTTATACCCATTCCCACTTCAGCTCCGGTATCCCGCCTTGTATGTGGTGAGCACAGCATGACACCAGCATCATTTCATGTCAACAAGCAGGTCTTTACAAACCTCAATGCCCAGCTTCCTGGTTGCCCGATTGAAGTTCCCTAGTGATCTAGCTTGTTGCCACTTCCTGTTTGTCTTGTGTACCAAACCAAGTTGACCTTTACTACATTGCTTCTTTCCTAGCCTCAACCTGGCTCGCTTCTGACCACCGCTACCTTCTTACCCCTGACCATTGCCTGTCTAGTGCCATTTGCCTACCTCTGTCTTTTTGTCTGCCTAGCATCTCCAGAAACTGTGACGGATCTGCCTGGGTATCTTAACCGTTTACACCGCTACCCATGTGCAGGAATCCCGGTGGCGCTACTTTGACAGGACCCTTCGAATACTAAGCCCTAAAGCCATTAACACCGATATCCACGAGATGTTATTGTGAGCTCTTTAAGTCCAAGGAGGCCATAACCAGGAAATCGAGCATCTGTAGACTGATCTAAGCCGCTTCTGTTCCTGGACCTCAAAAATCAGTTACCTAGCAGAAGCTTTAAGTCCCATCACAGAGGCCCTACAGGACAAAGCACAGATGGGGCTTTCAGTTTAAGTTCACGGTGGCAAGGGATGGCAGCCAGAACTCAGTCAAGGCCCTTGCAGGAGTTACCAGGAGAGACGGACTAGAGACCAACTCCCCTAAAAAAAGTGTGGCGGTGAGGCCAGCCTGGTCATGGGTGCCGTCAAATCGCAGTGGCAACTTCCCAGACCCATAGAAAGGACCAGAGTCTCAGCTGGCATCACAATGTTCCTGTCAAAGACCCTACAAAATATCTGAGGTCATGGTTTAGTCAAAGCAGTCTGTCCTCAGGAAGCTTTGTGTCACAGGTTTTTTTTTTGCTTCAGTAGAGGATATTAATGTTTTTACAATTGATGTTTTTGGTTATGGTAGACTATGCTAGCCTTAGGTAATTTTTCATAAACATTTTGATATAAACAAGAGTACCTCTTGCCACTTACATGCAGGAGGTACCTATATTCCTCAAATGCCTCCAGGTGTATTGATATCCAGTCACTCGTGGGACAGTCAACTCACCCATATGCAGGATTTCATCTTGCGTGTGTGATGATTAGTTGAAGACTAAGAACTCAGCCTCAGACATCTGTACAATGCATACTATATTGCGACATTACGGGGCGCTCAAGTAATAATCCCTCATGTGTTACTGGTTCATGAACATTTTTACCATGTCTACCAATTTGTACTACTCTTGGGTCTGTGACTTGAAATAGTAAATACTGAGATTTATGCCTCTACGTTGCTCATGCTAGGAAATGTGTGGGTGCTTAACACATGTATCCTCTCCTTTTTTCCCTACCCGTGTCGCTTAAAAATAGGATGTGACAAAGTGATTGGTGAGACCTGGCGCTAATTAAATGCTAGTGATCACTTAAAATACAGTGAATATATAACACACATATGATGGTGTAAAAAATTAAAGTGACTAAAAATAGTGCAGTTGTGAAAAAGTAATACAAGTTGTAACCCCCTGCTCAGACCCTCTGGAAGGGACTGTCTTGACTGGTCCCAGATGATCAATACGCTTTTTCTCAACCCAGGGGGAGCATGTGGGAAAAAACAACAAAGAAAAAACACACTAAGTGCAGACAATAGTGTTCAATGATGAAATAATGTGATGCTTGGCTCCTATATGCTGCCTACTCACAGAATGTCAGTAGGATAAAGACAGTGGCGGGATATGTGGAGTCTGGTGGGTCTCTCTGGACACAGACAGGAAGCAGCTAGGAAATATTAAAAATAAATAATAGCGTTTTATCACTATATCAGTGAAATGGAGTGTGTAGATGGTTGCCGCAGCTCACCGCACCGCCGACGTCCCGGATGGGCTGTTTCACAGGCTCTCTGTAGCTACCTCTGCACCATGTAGTGTGGGGATCGCCTCCAGCGGTGTCTCCAGCGCGACACGTCACTTCCGGTGGGCACGATCAGCTCCGTCGCGTCACTTCCGGTCCGGCAACAGATTGACAGCTCGCAGCACCAATCCTCTCACTTCCTAGGCGGGTCCACTCTACGCGTTTCGCCACAGGAATGGCTGGCTTTTTGGGAATTGGGATGATAGCAAGACATTTCAAATACGCCACTTCGTAAACTGTCGAACTACTGGGGTAATTTACCAGGCGGTGTGTCAATGTGGCAAAAAATATGTAGGAAAAACAAGCAGACAATTACGAAGGAAGGTCCTTGAACACATAGGGACCATACGGAAAAACATTGATACCCCGCTGGCCAAACATGTTAACACTGCACATGGGGGGGACATCTCACATCTACGTTTTAAAGGCATATACCAACTTCCAGAATCCATTAGAAGGGGGGATTGGGACCGAGAACTTCTGAAAAAAAAAAGAGGCGAAGTGGATTTATACACTAGGTACCCTGTATCCACAGGGCCTGAACGAGGGCTTTATGTTTGCCCCATTCATTGGCTAAACAACACAGACATTAAGCTAGTGTATGCACCTGTCCCGGGACTGGTTTCCCCCACTCCCTGTTCCTGAGGGGTGGGTAAACGCCAACTTACCAGCTAACATCTGGGTGACTATGCCCCCCTATGTCCAACATTGGTACTCAATTTTGTCCCAATTGACCTTCTGCTAAAAAAAAAAAAAAAAAAAAAATACACACACACACACACTATTTTGCTCCCAAACAACGGAGATAAATATATATACTGATATTTTCAGACTACTTATTGGGTATGATTCCATGGACAAATTTGCCTTCACACCCCCAGTATCGATCATATAATCAATCATATAATCAAATACCTATCTTTGATCCCAGTATCACTTTATATGGTAGATTATTCACAGCCTAATTGCCTCCTTACTTAAAGTGTTACATATTTGCTCACTACCCCCACTCCCGATGTAACCATTCAGGTTAATCCTTAAGATACCTGCCATTACTTTGTACAATAAAGAGACACAAAACTAAAGCTTTATTGATCTAATACTTACCTTAGCGCCGACCGTTGCCATGACAACGTGTGCCTATTTAACACATCGGCTATCATAGAGGCGGGACCACCTTGAGAAAGCGTCAGAGCGACGCGAAACAGCTGTCGGTGGAGGACGCACTTCCGTGACGTCAGCACGTGTCAGTGTGGTGTGGAATGCAGCTCCGAGGCGATCGCTGCAAGGGTGAGCTGTATCTAGGCGCCTTCCTACCCCCACAGAGACTCCCCCCACCTGGCTAACTAACGTTCTGTGGTGTTCATTAATACACCACGCCGGGTGGAAGTCTCCACAACATATGCAAAGTGAACCTTGTGTGTTCTGTGTGCATCATTAAGCAATCAAGATGGTATTATAACACAGAACAACTGAGTGTATATCTATCCTCACTACATACATCTACCTACATAGGGGGATCTGAGCTATTAATACCATTACAATTGGCTCATAGACGCCAACACCCACTTGACACAGTATTTGAAATGCATTCTTTATCTCTCTCCCTATCCGGTTAATTTAATGTTCGGTGGTGTTCATTAATACACCACACCGGATTGGAGTTGTATACAGTATATTGTATATACACTAAGAGGACCCTTCTATCTAGTGTACATATATAGGGGCTCCATTCATCTATATACAGACCATCTAGTGAGTCCTATAATAGACCTCAAGGTAGACTCCTGACAGTATATTTAGAGTGTTATCCAACTTTAACCCCTTCCTCACCCGGATAACTAAAGGTCCGGTGGTGCTCATGAATACACCACACCGGGTGGGAGGTGCATAGAGTTCTTTAGTGCTACACTAAGTATATCTGGGTATTTAGACCAGACCTTCACTCTATACCAGTTCACATTGTGGGCACAGTAAATTAAAACCGTTGCACTTTGAAACATAAATTGCTTATACAACTTCACCTTACTATACGGTGCCGTTTCCACGGAAGTTCGTGGGGAGTTACTCACCTATTAATATCTACCTACGTGAGAACTCCCGAATATGCTGAGGCATTATATTATAGACAGAGACTGCGAATGTGTCATGTTGAAATCTCCTGTACACATTATGTACTTGGCCCTCAGCCTATCTTTAGCTACATAGTAGCCTTTTTAACCCTATGTTATATACTTATGCGTCGTTTCTAGGGACCTTTATATATATCATTTTTGTTGATTCATATTTATTGGAGTACCCAAATGTATTGATCTGTATATATGTTCAGATTGTGAGTGCGGTGACACTGTACAGCCATCACTTACTATATGGTTTCCACGAGTACACTCTTTGAATCAATTCATTCAGTGTAGGTATATATTTATATGTCCTGTCCGGTACATCCTTGATAAGACTATAAATATTTATACATCTATATACCTCACTGAGGCATTAGCTAAACATCTATTCTGCATATGCCAGTTAACTAGTATTCCCTAGATCCACATGGCAACCAGCCTAGTCTATAGGACTGGGAGTTAGCTGTTTAATTTGTTTTTAATAGTTTTGTGCTCACTGATACCCTAATTATTTAATAAAGGTTTATTTATCTACACCCTTTATCACCCCACGAGTGCTTGTTCTAAAGGGGTTCTCTCGCTTGCCTATGCAAGTACTCTATATGTTACCGCAACCATCTACACACTACATTTCACTGATATAGTGATAAAACGCTATTATTTATTTTTAACATTTCCTAGCTGCTTCCTGTCTGTGTCCAGAGAGACCCACCAGACTCCACATATCCCGCCACTGTCTTTATCCTACTGACATTCTGTGAGTAGGCAGCATATAGGAGCCAAGCATCACATTATTTCATCATTGAACACTATTGTCTGCACTTAGTGTGTTTTTTCTTTGTTGTTTTTTTCCCACATGCTCCCCCTGGGTTGAGAAAAAGCTTAAAAATAGGATGACATGGTGAAAATACACCTGGTCTCTGATGACCCAAGTTCATCTTGGTTCTGGTATTTATCGAGTTTCCCTTTCCCAAATGGTTTTGTATGCTTAGGTTTGCAGTAATTTGCCTTCTCCACAGATCTTGCGAACCTTTGCTTGGTGTGCTGCCTGGCAGCAGCTCTCATACCAAATAGGTATACAACTAGAGAGCATTACTACTGTGAAACCATCTTAATGTAAAAGGTTTTAAAAACAGCAAGCCTATGTTTGAGGGTTATGTCAAAAAATAAGGGGCCTAAAGGAGACCCATCCATGTGTTCTTTGACACCTCCTTCCATAAATACTCCTGTTTTGTTTGCCACACCTTACAGAGGGGGAGGGAAATTGTTTTGTTTTTTTTGTTTTTTAACCATTAACACTCTTGCAATCTTGAGTTCTCCCACCTAATCAGGTTGCAAACTCGGCATAAGTGCTCTCCTGCAATCTTGGGTCAAATGATTAAGGCATGTGGGGTACTAAATCTCTGCTTGTCTGACAAGATTGAGGCCATGAGATGAACACCCCAGAAATATGAAAAAAGGGCAATAAGTCCCATGGTAGGCTGGCAAGAAAAAAAACAAAAAAAAACCAGTACATCGCCAGTCTGAATAATATTTATGCCATTCGTTTAAAGAACGGTTCCCTTACTTATGACTGGTAATTCTGAAAGAAATTCATGACCAATTCCAAGAGTTATGATGGTATGAAAGTCGTGTTGACAAAAACCTCAAGTGAATAAGGCAAGAAAGGAAGGCCCCTATTATAGCACTCCTAATGGATGTAAATGGTGAGATAACTATTAAAGTTTTATTTTAATAATAAAATAATGGTGGACACCAACGAGAATCACCTTCCTGAATATATTAAACACAACTACCAAATTGTAATAGAGAGCAGCTAAAGCGATAACCGCCAATAGTGTATTGTTAATTAGGTAAGGTTAGAGAACATATGCATTAAAAACTCCTTGTGTAGCAGGAGTGGTATTATTGAGTACAATACCAGGATCTACTGTGTGTAAAACCCCAATAGAGCAGATTGTTGGTGCCAATTCTGTACTGAGATTATACAGAGCACAATATGGCTCATGCACTGTTCGCAATAATCATGTGCTCATTATATGTAGCAACCTTTGTTACCATTAAAACTTGTTGCTAAACAGTGCAGCTCATACCAGTTTGTGTATCATGCAGAAATATACACTAATTCTACCCAACATTGTGTCTTGATGCCAGCTTCCCATATTAATGTATATGTGCTACTGCATATTGGTCTGGAGTGACCTGTTGATTTCAGCCTAGCCCCAGGATAAGAGTAGTATTCTTCCTTCAGGTGGGCTTATTGTGACAAAATGTAGTGTAGATGAAAGTCACAAGGCTTAAATGTTAGCGGCTGATAGCTAATCACACGCACACAATTTTATTATGTCATCCAAGTTTGGCCCAGGGTTGAATTCAAGTTTGTTCACAGCCTGGAGTTCTGCTGGTATCACTGGAGTAAAGAATTTAAGAGCTGAGAATTGCATCATTTTGCTTGTAAGGGCCACAAATAAATACAGACAGAGAGAACAAAATATCGTTTACAATGATAGCTTCTCAGACTGCTACTATGTCCCCAAATATCTTGATATTGGCTCTATCGTATTCTTTAATCAGAGTAGTAGCAATAAATGCTTCTAAACGTTATCTATGGTTTATATGCGACTCCCTCACTTTCCATAAATGTAATAAGAATGTCTCTCAGATGCTTCGGGAGGCTGTGGCCACAATGGATCACTTTCCCATGTCTGGTGGTATTGCCTTCTCCTCAACCCACTGTCATCTCAGATATGCCATATAATTAACAGCATCTTAAGCACGTCATTGAGACCGGACCCATGAACAGCCCTATGCCAACTCCTGATTAATACTGAGTCGAAAATAAACTGATGACCAATTCGCACAGGAACACGATGCTGGATAGCAGCATTATCGTTAAACCCCACTATTCGACTTTAATGTTACTAAACACGAGATATGGCATGTTCATGGGAAGAATCACTTATTTTTTTTAAGGAGGAATGTGCTACATTTTCCAAAGTCTGGGACACATGAAATGCTTATATCAACAACCCAGCTTTTGGGATGTCTTCAGCATTACCATGTTTTGGTTCACCCACCTGCACAGCTTGCATATAAGAAGATCTTATTGCCATGACAGCATTTCCCCCTTAGACATCTGGGCCAATTATACAATCGGTGAAGGCCGATATAAAATCTACATATGTATTGTCAAAGATGTATAGTCCTGCCTATTTTTTCAATACCATAAAATCACACATAACAGTTTAGTACCCACTTGCTTGTGGATTTATTAACACAAGACAGAATGCAAAAGGCATCTCCAGCATGATTGCCTGTCTGGTAGTACCCAGCGCTGCAGGCATGAGTGGCATCCCCTTTTACCACAAGTGTATTTTTTTGGTAATACGTTATAAAGTGTACAAAAAAAAAAAAAGTACCATTTGCAAGTGTACACAATATCCCTGCGATTTTTACCTCTGATGCAAGTTAAAATGAAAAGGCATTGTACTGTGATCTTTTGATTACTTATTTCTGACAATATATCACTGTCACAGTACTGTTTTTCTTGCACTAGTCACCATTAACAGTAGCACCCTGCTCTTGTTTTCTTTCATTTTCACAGCTTCTGTAACAGTCTACAAATCTCACTAAAAATCAGTGCTCAGCTACCACAGGGCGTTTGCAGAGAGAATGATTACTGAGCAGAGGACATAAAGAAGCCAACTAGAACTTGTCTCCATATCCCCAGGGAAGAAACTTTTCATTAGTTTGCCAAGTCCTTAATCCAAAACAAGGAAGACAAGTTCCCCCCACATACAGCTCTTCAACTCCTGCAATACAGGACTGGCTTGCAAAACAGTTTTAAAAACGCAGTCAGTATGCCTAAATCACGGGATGAAGGCAAATACTGTATGTAAAAAATATAAATGTGCCCATTGCGATACAGCTAAAAAGTTAATACCCAAGAAGGTTGCAGACCTACAGTATCTACATTGCATGGAGGAAATGTGGCTCATATGCACCAAGATGCATTTTCCATTAAACACAACATTTGTTATCACCCGCTAGCTGCATGTCATGTGATATAACCGGACATCGCCGCCACAATATGGAGGTTTAAAGAAAGTAAGGGCATGGGAGGGGGCATGGGAGCTTTATGGCCCATTTGTCTTTGTGGAAGTAAAACTTCCAGCTCTCCACAAGGGAAGTGCAGCCGGAGAAGTGATAGCGCGGAGTGAATCAGGCAGCGCTATCTGTTCTTTACAAAGCTTGGGGAGCAAGAGTACTTGTAATCAAATACTCAATATGGGAAAGCCGAAAGTTTTTTCTTTCATAACTAAATGTAGTACTTCGTACCGACATACGTAGCAGAGCCCGAGACACGAAACCAGCGGGGAGACTCTAGCGTGGCTGCACCACGGGGGTCGGGGCCAGCACCACCACCCCCCCCCCCTATCCCACCGGTAACCACCCCCATCTTCCAGCACCCCATGCCGTGGACCCCCCCCCCGGGGGGCACCCCACTCCCGTACCAGTATTTGACGATAGCGGTGACTTGCAGCGGGTTGGGCTGCTCCGGGTACAGCCTCCGGCACTCGCCGTAGATGGTGTGTAGCCCGGGGGGGAACAGGGGCGGGAAGGGCTGGGGCGCGGGGGCGCCGCTAGGCCGCAGCTCGTCCATCTCTGGGCGCAACTCGGACAGAAGAAAAACAGTGACCCGGGGGTGGGGGAGCCCGCGGTGAGAAACTGGGCCTAACGAGCGCTGCTTTCCCGCGAACTCCACTGCGCCTCCCCGCCAGGGACCAGTACGCGGCGCCGGGCAGCCTGCTGCTGCTAGGGCGGAGACGAGGGGGGTCCTGAGGGGTCGACACCACTTATTGGCTACCGCTGCTGCCAATCAACTGCGCCGTTGGGTGGGTCTTGCTGAGCGCACGCCCCTACTTGCCCTCTCATTGGCTTTTATCGAATGCCAATCAATGCGATACTGTGCAGGCAGATGCTGGAGGGGGAGGGGGAGGGGTTGACTTCTGTAGCATTCATTCCAATTATTGGCTGCTCCTGCTGTCAATCATCTGCATTTCTTTATGGGTACGCACTAGTTGCTCCGCCCCCATCTCCTTGGTAACCTGAGAGAGATGTTCCCTGGATGATGTTTATACACAAACACCATTCCACTCCCCCACGTATGTCCTCTGGCTGTATAGGCCGCTTTTACATCTCAATAGCCTTTTATGTCTCTACTGTTAATTTTCACAATAGGATACCTGTTTCTACCTTATCTTATTTCCCACTTCCTCTCAACATCCATTGCAAACAGATAGCTCTCTTACATGCACTGTATATAATAATGTTCTTTCTGTATTTCTGCCATACACGCCGAAGGACCCTGAGAGGTTCGAAAGCATGTAACACATCAACTACTTGTTGGTCCCAAAAAATGTATCATACCACCTATCATACTCCCAGTGCTTCCTTTTGTTACTACATTGATGCAGGAGATAGTGTTACTCTCCTCCGGCACTGCAAGGGTTAAACACATGTATTATCAGTGCAATACTTACCAGGGAAATACTCAACCTATATAGGGGCCTATGCAGAGAGCAGCGAATTTTAAAATTGGCGAATTTATTAAAAAGTAGCTTTTTTTGGAGAGTTTTATTCTCCATATGCAGAAAAGTGCGAATTCTGCTATGTTTAACATGGATGCGTGTGGCGAGTTTAAATTGGCGAGATGCGCGCTTCAGAAACGTGTAAAAACAAATTCGCGCCTTTTTTTTCCCTTTGCAATGGCCGCGAGCGGCAGCTTCTTGCCAATTTTTTCTGGCGAGGCAAAAAGGAGACAATCGCGCCATTTTATTGGCGCGAACAGCCGCTAGATGCCGTTCGCGCCTCTCTGCATTAGGATATTTTTAAAACTGGCGAGATTGAGGTTCTCGCCAGCCGCGAGGCGAGTTTTACAAATAGAAAAGAAAAATTGGCGCGTTTTTCGGAACTCGCCATTTTCTGCTGCTTTCTGCGCGATTTTCTCCAAAAAATGGCGAATTTCGAAATAGCGCTGCTCTCTGCATAGGCCCCATAGTAGGCAACTTTGTGGCTTCCTCGAAAATATTCAATCATCCAGGATGTATCTGTTTTACTTGCTTGAATTAAGTAGAAATAGCCGTGTTAGTCCAGTTGCGATAGTGCAGAGTAAATGACAGTACTTCAGTATTAGGTGATACCTTTTTTTATTTGAACTAACAATAGATATTATAAGACAAGGTTTCTAGAGTTCTCTCTTCCTTAGGTCAGCAACACTGATTCACAAACATTCCATGAAGCTGAACTGGGCTGTAAAAAAAAAACCAAGATAATCTATGACAGGAGATGTGGAGAATTCATGGCAAAAGGGGATAGTAAATAAACAAACAGGACAATAAATGGATGAATGGGTTAATGAGAAATGTGGAGAGCATATGGGACCATGTATCCATCAGCAGTTTTTAGGGGGTGGGTGTGCAGCTGGAGAGATGGGTTTGAAATACAAATTAACAGATGTAGGGACAAACATTAGAAAAAATTCTGAAGGCTTGTAACAAACCCCATATCAGCATTAAGTCCTCTTGTTTTAGTATCAAAGAGCATTATCATTTTTAGTTCAAATATTTTCCATTCTTCAGTGCTTTTAAACATTCCTTTCAGGATTTGGATCTTTAAATCATTTATGGAATGATCTGGCTGAGAAGTTTTGGTTTCCCACTGGACTGCAGTATCTTCCTTCTTCATGGTGTGTTATTGTGTGTTTGTGTAGCTTCATTCTGGTTTGAAGATTTGGGCCTGTTTCACCAATGTAGCATCCTTGGTCACATTTGTTGCATTGAATCATATACAGCAGGCCTGCACAACTCGTAAAGCGAGAAGGGCCCAACTGCTCCAAGGAAAAAATATTTGGGCCGCACGGGTAAAATAATCATCATCATCATCTCTCCTCCAGCACCTCTCATCATCATCCTCATATCTCCCCCAGAACCCCTCACTATCAACCTTTGCGATACTCCCCATCTATCTCTCATACCCCCATCTCTCCCCCTCACCCACACACATAATACTCCCTCTCCACATCAAACACACAATACCCCCCTGCACACCACACACATCCCACCCCCCTGCACCTCACATCCTTCTCCCCCCTGCACCTCACATCATTCTCCCCCCCTGCACCTCACATCATTCTCCCCCCTGCACCTCACATAATTCTCCCCCCCTGCACCTCACATCATTCTCTCCCCCTGCACCTCACATCATTCTCCCCCCCCCCTGCACCTCACATCACTCTCCCCCCTGCATCTCACACCATTCTCCCCCCCTACACCTCACATCACTCTCCCCCCCTGCACCTCACATCATTCTCCCCCCTTGCACCTCCAATCACACCCCTGCACCTCCAACCACCCTCCCCTGCACCTCCAATGACCTCCCCTGCACCTCCAATGACCCCCCTGCACCTCCAATGACCCCCCCCTGCACCTCCAATGACCCCCCCTGCACCTCCAATGGCCCCCCCCTGCACCTCCAATGACCCCCCCCTGCACCTCCAATGACCCCCCTTCACCTCCAGTGACCCCCCCACACCTCCAATGACCCCCCCTGCACCTCCAATCACCCCCTATCACCCCCCTGCACCTCCAATCAACCCCCCTGCACCTCCAATCACCACCCCTGCACCTCCAATCACCACCCCTGCACCTCCAATCACCCCCCCTGCACCTCCAATCACCCCCCCTGCACCTCCAATCACCACCCCTGCACCTCCAATCACCACCCCTGCACCTCCAATCACCCCCCCCTGCACCTCCAATCACCCCCCCTGCACCTCCAATCAACCCCCCCTGCAACTCCAATCACCTCCCCCTGCACCTCCAATCACCCCCCCCCTGCACCTCCAATCACCTCCCCCTGCACCTCCAATCACCCCCCCCTGCACCTCCAATCACCCCCCCCCTGCACCTCCAATCACCCCCCTCCCTGCACCTCCAATCACCCCCCCTGCACCTCACCCCCTGCACCTCACATCACCCTTCCTGCACCTCACCTCCCCTGTACCTCACCTTCCCTGCACCTCACCCCCCTGTACCGCACCTTCCCTGCACCTCACCTCAATGCACCTCACATCACCTCCGGGACCGCGGGGAATCGCAGCCATTTTTTTTTTTAAAGTTTTTTTTAAGTTTTTTTTTTAATTTTTATTTTTAAATCTCATCGCGGGCCGCACAGAGAGGCTGGGCGGGCCGTATGTTGTGCAGGCCTGATGTACAGCATACCACATTCCTAGACGTGCAGTAGTATACTATGATCCTTTATTTAATATTAAGTGTTTGATGTTTGTGACTGGCTTTGGGATCTTGGCATATATGTTTACAAAGTTTGCAGTGTGTGATGTTGCATGGTCTTGTACAATTCTCAGCGTCCTTGAGTTCGTTAGCAAGTTTTCTGTTGACTAACTTCTGTCTGAGGTATGGCAGTTGCTGGAACTGCAGAATGTGATGTTTGGGGAGATGTCTTTTAATGTTTGATACACTGTCAGCATAGGTTGCATATCTTTGATTATTTTTCGCATTCACTCTAGGGCTGGGTTGTATGTGGCTACTAGTGGTATGCGTGTGGTTGTTTTTTTCTTTTTGAAATGGAGCAGGTATTCTTGTGGGGTAAAATCGATGGAACCGCGCTATTGCTGTCTGTGATGATGGAGAGGATTTGGCCCGGGATTAAAGGGGTTACACCCCAATTGGCCACCCTCTAACCTCACCAGGGAGGCAAGGGGTTAACTGGGCTGTGGCCCAGTAGTGTGATTTAACCCTTGTCATAACCTGAAAATGTATATTCCCTGTTCCCCCATGTTTTATTGTTAATCAGTGTCTGCATCACACACACACTGGGATCCATCCGGGAGCACAAGGGTTAATAGTGGTATAGTGATTATAGCCCTTTGTGTAATTTTCCCGCCTTTTCAGGCACCATTTTGCAGGTTCCCATAGGCCGCCATTAGGGCTCAATGCTTTTTAATGGTGAATCTTGCTCTGAAGTCCGGTTCCTGAGAAGACCAGCAGATGGCGTCCGAGAGGGAGAGCGGCGGTTTCCCATTGAAAGTCTATGGGCTCATTGACTTCAATGGAGAAACCCTCGAAGGAGCTTTCCAGGAACGAGTTGGCTGCCTTCCAAACCGCTTAACCGCAAAGCGGATACATTTTCAATAGGAGAGCTTTGATCACTTACAAGTCAAGTTCAACGACAAGTGGCGTGGGAATAAACTGTTCTGGGGGCCCTAGAAATAAAATTCTTTCTGTCCCTAGTTCCTAGACCTCCCCCCACTCGACCACAACCGGGTCCCCGTATCCTGGACCCCCGATAAGGGTCGAAACGAGAAGAGCGGGTCGCGCCATAGGCTTCAATGGCGGCGGAAGAAACAGCTCAGAAAAATGACTAAGTGTGAAATGCTGTAATTTAGGAATCCATATCTCCGTTTCCGGAGGGACCAGAGGATCAAGGCTTGGGGTATCTGTAGTCACTGCTCCGGCATTACTGCAGAACCATCCTTGACCCTCTTGGACCAACCCGACGGAGTATGGACGTAAATTCATATCTCCGGTTCTGGAATGCCCAGAGGGATGGGATTTGGGTGGCATGAAGCCAAAGTTCCGGCTTTAATGCATGCCCATTCCCAGCCCCCTCAGACCAACCAGACGGAGTATGGACAAATGTAAAGATTTGTGGATTTTCTCATAGACTTCAATGGCGGCGGTTCCCCATTGAAAGTCTATGGTAGGAAATTCCATTGACTACAACGGCGGAGTTGCTCCATTGAAACCCATGGCGGCGGAGCCCGTTGTTTTCAATGGGGATTTAGTGAAAAGCTGAGATTTCTTTTTAGCGGAGATTTTTGTATTAAAATGAAAAATAATTTAAGGTGCATTTGTGTAACTCCAGTTCCGAAGGTCGTAGCACGTCGGTTTTTGGACCATATGGTGTCCCCGTTCCGACATTGAGAACTGGGAAGTTTGGATCTGCTGGACCCAGCGGAACCGGATATTTTAATACGTTTATGTTTTAGGTTTAATACTGTGATTCAAGGTATGGGTAAAACCCAGAGGAAATTTCTTTGCATACCAGGATAGCAGATGGCCCTAGAGGCGACCCAATGTCTAGGACTTAAGTATTGTTCAAAGGGTTTTGTCATCCTCCCTGTTTACCTGAGGGCGGAAAAGGCTCAAACCAGAGCAGTCTTTAAGTGTCCCATTTCACACCTTTCAACAAAGGTTTTCCTGCCAGCACTCCAAACGGATAGACTGGCTGGCATTCCTGGTGCAAATGTGGGGCTTCAGAAATGAGACCCCAGAGTTCTACTGCGCATGTGCTAACTAGCAGGGGGGCATGGGTCAGAATGCTTTCCCACGTTAGTGAGTGGCTGGAGGTAATTGAAAGCCAATCACCTGTACTTAAGGTTAAGGATAGGGCCACAAAAGGTATATAATCTGTGGTCAAGCCCTTATCCAGTGTTGTTCACGTTTTTCAAGTTCTTCAAGTGTTCAGTCTATTCTATACCATCTTGATTGCTGAGAGAAACGCTATGCACTGTCTTCCTGCCAGAGGTCTTTTCATGTCTTTGGTGTCTTGATGACTATGAAGAGTGCTGTATGAACTGCCAGTCCAGATATGACTGCTTCATCATTTCCATTTTAAGTAAGTGTCTATATTTTTGCCTGTTATTTGTACATTTCTGTGTGTTCACCTTTATCAAGGAATAAATTATATTTTATCATATCTAAGTCTCGTCCCAGTTCAGACCCAGTGATAAATATATATCAACTGTTATATATATTTATGTGTGACTTATACAGCCTGCCATAATCTCACCGTGACACTGTCTTAAAAATGCTCCTTGATAAATCTGAGCCCCTTGCAGCTGTCAGTCAGGAGGTACTCCCAAACACTCCTATGTGAGGTCTCCCGAAGGAGGTCTCACTGACAAATGACAAGACAATGCAAACAGCGCACAGGGGATCAGTATTAGAAATAATGTATACATTTAATATAAAAACAAAGAATCACTATGTCCCACATAGGACCAGATGATCATTTTAAAACACAAAAACGTTGTAAAAATGACAATATCAAAAAGCTAATTGATTAAATGAGACAACCAAAAAAAAAAACATGATATATGCAAATGTACATATACAGAAACCAGTGCATACAGTAATTAGAACAACAATTAGATGCAAGTGCAAAAAACAACCACAGGAGGGGTGGGGGGGTGTAAAGAACCCTTTCCTTTGTTGCTGGTGAAATCTCCTTTCCTCCAACCTTAAGGGATGACCCCGAGTCCTTTGTACCGTACTTATTTTGAAAGTTCCTTGTACTGTCCCCGAATATATTTGTATATAGTTATCATATCCTCTCTTTTCTAATGTAAATAAATCTAATTTAGCTAGCCTCTCCTCATAAATTAGATGGTCCATCCCCTTTATTAATTTGGTGGCTCTTCTCTGCACTCTCACTAGTTCCATAATGTTTCTATCTTTAGTGTCAGAGCATATGCAGTGATATCTTATAGCATGGCTGTATGATGGCTCACTTTGTATGAGTGGGATGGAAGCTGGAGTTATGGAGCTAACTATATCTGTCTGTGGGTTTCAGATGTGTATAGTTTCATTCTTTTACTTGCTTAAAACAGTGTTTGTCAACAGGGGTACCGCGGGCATCCCTAAAGGGTTCCCTGTAATTTTCAGGTTATTTGAAAATTGTACCAAATACAGAAGAATTTACAATGCTTCTGCTCTCAGACGCGCTATTAGAGAGGGTTGGGGTTCCTTACAATGCATCTGATCTCAGACACGCTATTAGAGAGGGTTGGGGTTCCTTACAATGCATCTGATCTCAGACGCGCTATTAGAGAGGGTTGGGGTTCCTTACAATGCATCTGATCTCAGACACGCTATAAGTGGGGGTTTGGGTTTCTTAAAAAAACAGGCTGAAAACCACAGGCTTAAAAATTAGTCTCTTTGATAAAGCGCCTCCCGCGCGAAACGCGTTAGAATGTTTTTTTAATAATTTTGTGCCAAAAAATAGAAGTTTTACTTCCATTAACTTACCTGGTGGAGTTTTCTTCAGCTGTGCACCGCCGTTCTGTTTCCTATTAAATATTAGAACAGCAATTCCCACTTCTCAAGATATTTACCGGTTTAATTGCCAGTGGTTTCGCTCATAAATGAAAATGGCTGCCTAATAAGAGGCCGCAACGTGTGACGTGTGTATATCTTTCTTTATATAACGCCAATCAGGTATATAACGCTCCCCGTGTATTTCTCTCTCTCCCCCACCTCCTTCTTCCACCCCCTCTCTCCACTATCACTATCACTTAATTACCCCCTCTCATTCAATCCCGCTCCCTCAATCCACCCCTCCTTACACCTCCCCCCACTGACCACACACACCCCGATACCCATACAATTCCCCTCCACAATACCCACACAAGCCCCCACAATAATTACCCCCCCTCCCACACACAAAACTCAATACTTACCTTGCTGGTGGTCTCAGTACTCCCTAGCTCCTGCAAGCCTCTCTCCTGTGTCAGGCCTCTCTCCCACTGGTGTGTGCCCTGGCGAAAATAGAGGGGAGAAAGAGGCCTGGTGCGGGAAAGTGAGTCAGGCCCACAGGAGCTCGGAAGACCCGGTGCCCGGAGGCAACCAGAATTCCAGCGCCGGCCGCAACAGGTAGAGTGACCAGATTTTCAAATATAAAAACTGAGACACACTAAAAAATATTTAGAAAACAAATGAAATTCCAAACTGCACCCCCTCATCCTCTCTCCCCCCATCCTCTCTCTCCCCCCCATCCTCTTTCTCCCCATCCTCTCTCTCTCCCCCCATCCTCTCTCTCCCCCCCATCCTCTCTCTCTCCCCCCATCCTCTCCCCCCCATCCTCCCCCCCCCATCCTCCCCCCCCATCCTCTCCCCCCCATCCTCTCCCCCCATCCTCTCTCTCCCCCCCCCATCCTCTCACCCCCATCCACTCCCCCCCATCCTCTCCCCCCCCATCCTCTCTCTCCCCCCCATCCTCTCTATCTCCATCCCCATCCTCTCTCTCCCCCCAATCCTCTCTCTCCCCCCCCATCCTCTCTCTCCCCCCCCATCCTCTCTCTCCCCCCCATCCTCTCTCCCCCCCATCCTCTCTCCCCCCCCATCCTCTCCCCCCCATCCTCTCCCTCCCCCATCCTCTCTCCCCCCCATCCTCTCCCTCCCTCCCCATCCTCTCTCCCCCCCCCATCCCCTCTCCCCCCCATCCTCGCCCCCCCATCCTCTCTCCCCCCCCACCCTCTCTCCCCCCCCATCCTCTCTCCCCCCCATCCTCTCTCCCCCCCTTCCTCTCTCCCCCACCATCCTCTCCCTCCCCATCCTCTCCCCCTCCCCATCCTCTCTCCCCCCATCCTCTCTCCCCCCCCATCCTCTCTCCCCCCCTCCCCATCCTCTCTCCCCCCATCCCCTCTCCCCCCCATCCTCGCCCCCCCATCCTCTCTCCCCCCCACCCTCTCTCCCCCCCATCCTCTCTCCCCCCCATCCTCTCTCCCCCCCCCTTCCTCTCTCCCCCACCATCCTCTCCCTCCCCATCCTCTCCCCCTCCCCATCCTCTCTCCCCCCCATCCTCTCTCCCCCCCCCATCCTCTCTCCCCCCCATCCTCTCTCCCCCCCCATACTCTCTCCCCCCCCCATCCTCTCTCCCCCCCCATCCTCTCTCCCCCCCATCCTCTCTCCCCCCATCCTCTCCCTCCCCCATCCTCTCTCCCTCTCTCCATCCTCTCTCCCCCTCCCCATCCTCTCTCTCCCTCCCCCATCCTCTCCCTCCCCCATCCTCTCTCCCCCTCCCCATCCTCTCTCCCCCCCCATCCTCTCCCCCCCCATCCTCTCCCCCCCCATCCTCTCTCCCCCCCATCCTCTCTCCCCCCCATCCTCTCTCTCCTCCTCCCCCCCATCCTCTCTCTCTCCCCCCTCCCCCCATCCTCTCTCCTCTCCCCCTCCCCCCATCCTCTCTCTCTCTCCCCTCCCCCCATCCTCTCTCTCTCCCCCTCCCCCCATCCTCTCTCCCCCCCTCCCTCCCCCCCATCCTCTCTCCCCCCTCCCTCCCCCCCATCCTCTCTCCCCCTATCCTCTCTCTCCCCCATCATCCCTCCCCCCATCATCTCTCTCCCCCATCCTCTCTCTCCCCCTCCCCCCCATCCTCTCTCTCTCCCCCTCCCCCCCATCCTCTCTCTCCCCCATCCTCTCTCTCCCCCATCCTCTCTCTCCCCCTCCCTCCATCCTCTCTCCCCCTCCATCCTCTCCCCCCCATCCTGTCTCCCCCCCATCCTGTCTCCCCCCCCATCCTCTCTCCCCCCCATCCTCTCTCCCCCCCATCCTCTCTCCCCCCCATCCTCTCTCTCTCCCCCCCCCCATCCTCTCTCTCCCCCTCCCCCCATCCTCTCTCTCTCCCCTCCCCCCCTCCCTCCCTCCCCCCCATCCTCTCTCCCCCTCCCTCCCCCATCCTCTCTCCCCCTCCCTCCTCCATCTCTCCCCCCTCCCTCCCCCCTCTCTCCCCCCCTCCCTCTCTCCCCTCCCCTCCATCCTCTCTCCCCCCCATCCTCTCTCCCCCCCATCCTCTCTCCCCCCCATCCTCCCTCCCCCCATCATCTCTCTCCCCCATCATCTCTCTCCCCCCTCCCCCCATCCTCTCTCTCTCCCCCTCCCCCCCATCCTCTCTCTCCCCATCCTCTCTCTCCCCCTCCCCCCATCCTCTCTCCCCCTCCCCCCCATCCTCTCTCCCCCTCCCCCCCCATCCTCTCTCTCTCCCCTCATCCTCTCTCTCCCCCATCCTCTCTCTCCCCCTCCCCCCATCCTCTCTCCCCATCCTCTCTCCCCCTCCCCCCATCCTCTCTCTCTCCCCCTCCCCCCCATCCTCTCTCCCCCTCCCCCCATCTCTCTCCCCCCTCCCTCCGCCCCATCCTCTCTCCCCCTCCCCCCATCCTCTCTCCCCCCTCCCCCCATCCTCTCTCCCCATCCTCTCTCCCCCTCCCCCCATCCTCTCTCTCTCCCCCTCCCCCCCATCCTCTCTCCCCCCTCCCCCCCAACCTCTCCCCCCATCCTCTCTCTCCCCCCCCATCCTCTCCCCCCCATCCTCTCTCTCCCCCCATCCTCTCTCTCCCCCTCCCCCCATCCTCTCTCCCCCCTCCCTCCCCCCCATCCTCTCTCCCCCCTCCCTCCCCCCCCATCCTCCCTCCCCCCATCCTCCCTCCCCCCATCCTCTCTCTCTCCCCCCCCATCCTCTCCCCCATCCTCTCTCCCCCCTCCCCCCCCCCATCCTCTCTCTCTCTCCCCCCCCGTCCTCTCTCCCCCCTCCCTCCCCCCCCATCCTCTCTCCCCCTCCCCCCCCATCCTCTCTCCCCCTCCCCCCCATCCTCTCTCCCCCTCCCCCATCCTCCCTCCCCCCATCCTACTTCCCCCCCATCCTCTCTCTCCCCCTCCCCCCATCCTCTCCCCCCCTCCCTCCCCCCCATCCTCTCTCTCCCCCCATCCTCTCTCCCCCCATCCTCTCTCCCCCCCTCCCTCCCCCCCCATCCTCTCTCTCCCCACCATCCTCTCTCCCCCCATCCTCTCTCCCCCCCCATCCCTCTCTCCCCCCCATCCTCTCTCTCCCCCTCCCCCCCATCCTCTCTCCCCCCCATCCTCTCTCTCCCCCTCCCCCCATCCTCTCTCTCCCCCTCCCCCCCATCCTCTCTCTCCCCCCCATCCTCTCTCCCCCCATCCTCTCTCCCCCCCCATCCTCTCTCCCCCCCATTCTCTCTCTCCCCCCTCCCCCCCATCCTCTCTCCCCCCCATCCTCTCTCTCCCCCTCCCCCCATCCTCTCTCTCCCCCTCCCCCCCATCCTCTCTCTCTCCCCCTCCCTCCCATCCTCTCTCCCCCCTCCCTCCCTCCCTCCATCCTCTCTCCCCCCCTCCCTCCCCATCTTCTCTCCCCCTCCCCCCCATCCTCTCTCCCCCCTCCTTCCCCCCATCCTCTCCCCCCCTCCCTCCCCCCCCATCCTCTCTCCCCCCCTCCCTCCCCCCCCATCCTCTCTCTCCCCCCATCCTCTCTCCCCCCATCCTCTCTCCCCCCCCATCCTCTCTCCCCCCCATCCTCTCTCTCCCCCTCCCCCCATCCTCTCTCCCCCCCATCCTCTCTCTCCCCCCTCCCCCCATCCTCTCTCTCCCCCTCCCCCCATCCTCTCTCTCCCCCTCCCCCCCATCCTCTCTCTCTCCCCCTCCCTCCCCATCCTCTCTCCCCCTCCCTCCCTCCATCCTCTCTCCCCCCTCCCTCCCCATCTTCTCTCCCCCTCCCCCCCATCCTCTCTCCCCCCTCCTTCCCCCCATCATCTCCCCCCTCCCTCCCCATCCTCTCTCCCCCCTCCCTCCCCCCATCCTCTCTCCCCTCCCTCCCCCATCCTCTCTCCCCCCTCCCTCCCCCCATCCTCTCTCCCCCCATCCTCTCTCCCCCCTCCCTCCCCCCATCCTCTCTCCCCCCTCCCTCCCCCCATCCTCTCTCCCCCTCCCTCCCCCCATCCTCTCTCCCCCCTCCTCCCCCCATCCTCTCTCCCCCCATCCCCTCTCCCCCCTCCTCTCTCCCCCATCCTCTCCCCCCATCCTCTCTCCCCCCATCCTCTCTCACCACCCCCCTCCCTCCCCCCATCCTCTCTCCCCCCTCCCTCCCCCCATCCTCTCTCCCCCCTTCCTCCCCCCATCCTCTCTCCCCCTCCCTCCCCCCATCCTCTCTCCCCCTCCCTCCCCCATCCTCTCTCCCCCTCCCTCCCCCCATCCTCTCTCCCCCCTCCCTCCCCCCATCCTCTCTCCCCCCATCCTCTCTCCCCCCTCCCTCCCCATCCTCTCTCCCCCCTCCCTCCCCATCCTCTCTCCCCCTCCCTCCCCATCCTCTCTCCCCCCTCCCTCCCCATCCTCTCTCCCCCCTCCCTCCCCATCCTCTCTCCCCCCTCCCTCCCCATCCTCTCTCCCCCCTCCTTCCCCATCCTCTCCCCCCTCCTTCCTCATCCTCTCTCCCCCCTCCCTCCCCATCCTCTCTCCCCCCCATCCTCTCTCCCCCCTCCCTCCCCCCATCCTCTCTCCCCCCTCCCTCCCCCCCATCCTCTCTCCCCCCCTCCCTCCCCCATCCTCTCTCCCCCCTCCCTCCCCCCATCCTCTCTCCCCCCTCCCTCCCCCATCCCTCCCCCCCCCCATCCTCTCTCCCTCCCCCCATCCTCTCACCCCCCCCCATTCTCACCCCCCTCCCTCCCCCCCATCCTCTCTCCCCCCTCCCTCCCCCCATCCTCTCTCCCCCCTCCCCTCCCCCCATCCTCTCTCCCCCCTCCCTCCCCCCATCCTCTCTCCCCCCTCCCTCCCCCCATCCTCTCTCCCCCCATCCCCTCTCCCCCTCCTCTCTCCCCCCATCCTCTCTCTCTCCCCCATCCTCTCTCCCCCCTCCCTCCCCATCCTCTCTCCCCCCCTCCCCTCCCCATCCTCTCTCCCCCCATCCTCTCTCCCCCTCCCTCCCCCAATCCTCTCTCCCCCCTCCCTCCCCCATCATCTCTCCCCCTCCCTCCCCCCCCATCCTCTCTCCCCTCCCTCCCCCCATCCTCTCTCCCCCCTCCCTCCCCCATCCTCTCTCCCCCCATCCTCTCTCCCCCCTCCCTCCCATCCTCTCTCCCCCCTCCCTCCCCATCCTCTCTCCCCCCTCCCTCCCCATCCTCTCTCCCCCCTCCCTCCCCATCCTCTCTCCCCCCTCCTTCCCCATCCTCTCCCCCCTCCTTCCCCATCCTCTCTCCCCCCTCTCTCCCCCCCCATCCTCTCTCCCCCTCCCTCCCCCCCATCCTCTCCCCATCCTCTCTCCCCCATCCTCTCTCCCCCCTCCCTCCCCCCCCATCCCTCCCCCCCATCCTCTCTCCCTCCCCCCCATCCTCTCACCCCTCCCCATTCTCTCTCCCCCCTCCCTCCCCCCCATCCTCTCTCCCCCCTCCTCCCCCCATCCTCTCTCCCCCTCCCTCCCCCACCCTCTCTCCCCCTCCCTCCCCCCACCCTCTCTCCCCCCCCCTCTCTCCCCCCCCCTCCCTCCCACCCTCTCCCCCCCCCTCCCTCCCACCCTCTCCCCCCCCCTCCCTCCCCCCCACCCTCTCCCCCCCCTCCCTCCCCCCCACCCTCTCTCCCCCCCCTCCCTCCCACCCTCTCTCCCCCCCCTCCCCCCCTCCCTCCCCCCCACCCTCTCTCCCCCCCCCTCCCTCCCCCCCACCCTCTCTCCCCCCCCTCCCTCCCCCCCATCCTCTCTCCCCCTCCCTCCCCCCCATCCTCTCTCACCCCTCCCTCCCCCCATCCTCTCTCCCCCCTCCCTCCCCCCCATCCTCCCCCCCATCCTCTCTCCCTCCCCCCCATCCTCTCACCCCCCCATTCTCTCTCCCCCCTCCCTCCCCCCCATCCTCTCTCCCCCCTCCTCCCCCCCATCCTCTCACCCCCCCCATCCTCTCACCCCCCCCCCATCCTCTCACACCCCCCCCCCCATCCTCTCACACCCCCCCCCCATCCTCTCACACCCCCCCATCCTCTCACACCCCCCCCCCATCCTCTCACACCCCCCCCATCCTCTCACACCCCCCCCCATCCTCTCACACCCCCCCCCATCCTCTCACACCCCCCCCCATTCTCTCTCCCCCCTATCCTCTCTCCCCCCTCCTCCCCCCCATCCTCTCTCCCCCTCCCTCCCCCCCATCCTCTCTCCCCCCCATCTTCTCTCCCCCCCATCCTCTCCCCCCCCCATCCTCTCCCCCCCCCATCCTCTCTCCCCCCATCATCTCTCTACCCCCCCCATCCTCTCTCTCCCTCCCCCATCCACACCCCAGCACAGACACACACAGGGAGATCTAGGGAAGAGCAGCTCTGGAGTGCTCATCAATGCCACCTGCTGCCCAGAAGCTGTAGTGGTTAAGCAGACAGACAGCCCTGCTCTCCTCCTTCCTCCTACCGGCTACAACTGTTCTAATCTGATCACCCCGCACACCGAAGCCAGGATCCACCTCTGATCTCCTCCAACCTCCGCTTTCCTCCTAACCACCGAAACCAGGACAGCTCATTAATAACCGGGCCTGTCTCGGCTACACCGGGACATCTGGTCACTGTACGCCCAGGCGCCCCCCACAGCTGCCGGGCCCGGGACTCTCCCCCCCCCCTATCTGTAGCACTGTTTACCCAATTAAACCTATCACTGCCCTGTGTTCACTTCAGAGGCAGGACTGCCCCTTAAAGTGGTTAAAAAAAAAAAAAGGAGGGGTACCTGATTTCTAAAAATTATACACCAGCTAAACCTTTGGTCAAAGGTTGAACATTGCTTAAGAAAGATTTATACTGCATTAATGCTATAAAGGCAAGGAGTTTTTCTAAAATAAGTCCCTACAAAAAGTGGAACTGTAACAATGAGCTAATAACTTTGAAGCAGGTGCATTAAAGGTCTGGAATAGCTGAAGACAGCTTAATTGGTATAATGAGTTGTGTGGCTCAAACATTAGGTGACTTTGGCAATTACCCCATCCCTTTTTCTTTTATGTACCCTATATTTGGTTTATAAAATACCAATAAACATATGGTTTTAAAAAACAAACACAAAAAAAAAAACCTTTAAATAAAATTTCATATATTTCGTCACTGTGGCAGTGTCAGAGATTGTTGTATTTTAGTGGGGTGATCCTAAATAATGCAGGGAAATAGTACTACAATGTTTAAGTCATCCCTAAACCTGGTGTTACTCCCATCCACACTCTGAAATAGGGACAAAAAACTGTTCCTGATTTAGGCAATGTTATTTTATCTTATTCGCCTTCATTTTACGTAGTTTAGTGAGCCAGGGCCAGTAAGACAGAGTTAAGGCGTATGGTTGCACATTTTAATGGTCAATTGCATCTGTAGGAAGCTGACATCATTTAATGTTGATGCCTAAACATGACATGTAAGCATCCAGGCTCAACACCAGGCCTCTCAAGTGTCCGCTATTTGGATTAAAAGCAGCAGTCCAAGCTGCCGGTTTTTTTTTTTTAATTTTATTTTTTCCCCCCTTTAATATGTGCATCAATACAAGCCACACAATGATAAGTAATTAGCTAAGTTGCTGTCAGGAAGCAGGGCTCACGCAACAATTCTGCGTCCGGGAAACGACTCCACCCAGTGAGTATAAAGGGGCTCGCCCTGGGTGCCATTTCTCCTTGCCCCCTTTCCAGTGACGAGTTCCCCAAGAAGCTTTTCATTCCGGTCACTCTTTCGGCCCCTTCATATCGCGCCTCTGCGGCCGCCTTTGTTGATTCCGGAGCAGGTGGGAACTTTGTGGATCAGGAATTCACGAAGCTTAATAATATTCCACTCATTAGGAAGAGAGTACCCATCGGACTAGAAGGGATCGACGGTCGACCCTTGAACCCGGCCTTCATTTCCCTCGAGACGATTCCCCTCACCTTATCTTCCACCGATGGCCACACTGGAAACCTTACGTTGGATGTGATTCATTCCCCCGGGAACCAGGTAACCCTTGGCCTACCCTGGCTCCAGCAGCACAATCCCCGTATTGACTGGAGGGCGCGCACTCCTATACAATGGGCACCAAAACCGAAGGAGTTACTCCTCTCTAGCACCATTCCTCTCATGCAACACGCTGGGATTACGGTTCTGTCAACTCCCAAGATCGACCTACCTGAGGTCTACTCCGATTTCCTGGACGTCTTTTGCAAGACTAGAGCTGAAGTTTTGTCCCCCCACAGGTCCTACGACTGTCCTATCGACCTGATTCCTGGTGCCACACTTCCTAGATCCAAGTCCTATCCTCTCTCCGTTCCAGAGACCAAGGCCATGGACAAATACATCCGTGAAAACCTCGAGAAGGGCTTCATATGCCATTCATCCTCCCCCGCCGGTGCCGGTTTTTTTTTCTCGTTAAAAAGAAAGACAACTCTCTCCGACCTTGCATCGACTATCGGGGTCTCAACCGGATCACGGTCAAGAACCGGTACCCCCTCCCTCTCATATCCGAACTGTTTGATAGACTCCAGGGGGCTAAGATCTTCACGAAATTGGACCTCCGGGGGCGTACAACCTTATTCGTATTCGGGAGGGTGACGAATGGAAGACCGCCTTCAATACACATAGCGGTCACTACGAATACTTGGTGATGCCCTTCGGGCTCTGTAACGCACCAGCGGTCTTTCAGGACTTCATAAATGAAATTTTCTGAGACGTACTCAATTCTTTTGTTATCGTATACCTAGACGATATTCTCATCTTTTCCAGCAATCTCCAGGATCACATTCGACACACCAGGCTCGTCCTTTCCTGTCTCCGTTCCAATCACTTGTACGCCAAAATGGAAAAATGCCTCTTTCATCTGTCCTCTACGCACTTCCTTGGATACATCATCTCGGACAAGGGTTTCTCTATGGACCCCGAGAAACTCAAAGCCATTCTCAACTGGACACAGCCCAATTCCCTCAAGGCTATTCAATGTTTTTTAGGCTTTTCGAATTACTATCGAAGGTTTATTCGGAATTTTTCTACCTTAATTGCACCCATCACCGTTCTCACGAAAAAAGGAGTCGACCCCTCAGTTTGGTCTCCTGAGGCAGCCTCAGCCTTCGAAACTTTAAAACGTACATTCATTTCCGCCCCTATTCTTCGACATCCTGACACGATTCTGCCCTTTATCCTGGAGGTTGATGCATCGGATTGCGGTGCAGGAGCCATGCTCTCTCAAAGATCTTCCCTGCAAGACCAGTTGCACCCCTGCGTTTTTTTCTCAAATTTTTTTTCCTCTGCTGAGAAGAACTACGATGTGGGCAATAGAGAACTGCTGGCTATTAAGATGGCTCTTCTGGAGTGGAGACACCTTCTGGAGGGGTCTAGAGAGCCCATTTCTATCCTTACTGACCATAAGAACCTTCTTTATATTGAGACTGCACGTCGCCTGGGCTCCCGCCAGGCCCGCTGGTCACTCTTCTTCAGATTTAACTACATCCAAGGCGGACGCTTTATCCAGACAGTTCTCCCCGGAGGAGAGACCCGAAGAAGTTCCCGAGACTATTCTGCCCAAGGGACTAATAATTTATGCGGCCTCATTCAACATTCTGGACAAGATCCTTAGGGCTCAAAGAAACATTCCAGGTGGTTTAGAGGTACCAGAAGGGAGGTTGTATGCTGCTCATGAATTTCGTCCCAAAATCTTAGAGTGGGTCATTCTGCCCGCTCTGCAGGACATCCCGGCTTCCGAAAAACCCTGGACCTTATCCAACGTACCTTTTGATGGCCTAATATGGCTAGTACCATCCGGGAGTTCACCAGCGCCTGCCCTACTTGCGCTCAGAGCAAAGCCCTTCGACAAAAACCCTCCGGCTTACTTTTGCCTTACCCATTCTGGAAAGGCCCTGGTCCCATGTCTCTATGGACTTTATTGTTGAGTTACCCAGATCTAAAGGGATGAACACCATCTTAGTAGTAATGATCCCTTTTCTAAACAGGGACACTTTATTCCCCTCAAGGGCCTACCCACCTCACCCATCCTCGCGGACATTTTTTCCAAGGAGATTTTTCAGATTCATGGGATTCCCACTTCTATAGTTTCGTACAGGGGCTCCCAATTTGTATCCAGGTTCTGGCGCGCCTTCTCCAAAAGACTCGGAATTTCACTATCTTTTTCCTCAGGATATCATCCTCAAACAAATGGACAAACGGAGAGAGTCAACCAGACGTTAGAGCAATATCTGCTTTGTTTTGTGTCCGTGACCCAAGATAACTGGTCGGAACTGCTGCCTTGGGCAGCGTTTGCTATCAATTCCATGAAGAACGAATCTACCCGCGAATCCCCATTTTGTTTTATAAATTACGGATTCCATCCTGCTCGTCTTCCCATCTCCAATACTCCCTCAGGAGTGCCAGCTGCCGACGAACGGATATCTTTACTTCAGGACTCTTGGAACAAGGTTCAGTCATCTCTCCAGGAGGCTGCAGGAAGGTTCAAACTCCAGGCTGATCGACATCGCAAAGCTTCTCCCAGATACAAGCAAGGGGATAAGGTCTGGCTTTCGGCAAAAAATATTTGTCTAAAAACTCCTACCCCAAAATTGGCACCTAAATTTCTGGGACCATTTTCCATACTGGAACAAATTAACCCTGTCTCCTTCCGTCAACCACTTCCACCAGCAATGAAGATACCAAACGTTTTTCATACCTCGTTATTGAAGCCTTTTGTACAGAGAACTCTCTTTCCAGATTATACTCATAGACCCGACCCTGTGATTGTTCAAGGACACGAGGAGTACGAAATACAGTCTATAGTGGACTCACGTCTCTCTAGGGGGAAGGTCCAGTTTCTCGTACAGTGGAAGGGCTACGGTCCGGAGGAACACACCTGGCTTCCTCTAGGTCATATTCACGCCCCTACACTCTTAAAACGCTTCCACAAGAAGTATCCGTTAAAGCCTTGGAAGGATTGTCCAGAGTCCAATCCTCGAGGGGGGGGGGGGGTACTGTCAGGAAGCAGGGCTCACGCAACACCTCCTTACCTGCCTCAGAGGTCTTTGCTGCCGCCCCTCGCTCCCCGCTGACGTGTCCCCAGCGTGGGACTCGGCGATCTCGCCCGACGCCGGTTCTTGCGCCCGCCATCTTGTCGGGGCGCCCGCAGGAGGATCTTACGCAGCGCGCGCCTCCGGCAGTAATTTATTCACTCCTCCGACCCCCCGTGTACAGCTGCAGCCCCGCTCCTGCTCTTACACTCCACAGCTGATCACAGGCAAGGATCACAGCCTGCACCAGTCACAAGGCGCTCCACGGCACACCCCCTTCCCTGATTGGTCCCTCCTCATCTATTACCCCTGTTCTTCCTGGGAATCATTGCTCTGCATAGCTTCTGCTAGTTTGGCTAGTATTCGTGTGTGCTCTTGTTCTTCATATTCTTCAGGTTTGACCCGGCTTGGCTTTCTACTCCTCCTCTGGCTCTGGACCCCGGCTTACTCCTCACGACGCAGTCTCTCTCCGCCCTTCGATCTCAGCTCGCTCCTCTACCTCCCGGACCTCTGGCACCCTCGACCCCCGGCTATGGCAATCACCACGATTCTTCTACCTCCGGACACGGCAAATACCTTTGGTCCCCTTACTAACGACTCCTGGCCTGGCAACTACTACCACACTCCGGACACGCCCCTCTGCTGCGGGTGCGTGGTATTATACTTTCCACCTCAGTCTTGGGACGGGTCTGGTCTGCGGGCAGCACTACCGTGACAGTTGCCAATCGATCAGTGAAGATTCTGCTCAGGGGTTCACTAAATGGCTGTCAGTGCAGCAGAAGAGGACCAAAGATGCAAAATTTTGTGGGGAAGATCATGTGACCAGGCAGTCATTAAATACCGCCACTCCTCCTCTTACCATGAACCCCAAAACTGGAACAATCTACCGGAGACTCTCACAGCCACCACCAGTCTAAAGCTGTCTCACATTTTAATCTGGTCTGTAACTGTTACATACGCCTAGAATATATATTATCTCTAACTGTGCATACATTTTCTTGTATACAGCAGGGCCCCGCATGCGGTGGGTTCCGTTCTAAGGGCCCGCCGCAAAGCGAAAATCTCTGGAAAGCGGAACCGGCGATTTTCGATATGTGCGCATGCGCAGACCGGCAATGCACCATTCTACACATGCGTAACCTCGGCAAACCCTCCCATTCTGCACATGCGCGACCACGGCCCATTCTATGCATGCGTGACCTCGGACCGGCCCGTTCTGCGCATGCACAGGCATGGCGGCCCCCTTCTCGGTGCCGCCGTATCGCCGAAAAGCGGGGCGCCGAGAAGCGGGACCCTGCTGTATAATGTATATCCTCTACACTTATCTAACTACAATATGTATTTGTAACCATGTATTATTTGTCATCTTAACTCTATGCCCAGGACATACTTGAAAACGAGAGGTAACTCTCAATGTATTACTTCCTGGTAAAACATTTATAAATAAATAATTGGTGCACTGCTAGAGTGAGGGCAGGTGTCAAAAAGGGGTGTGCCAGAGCCTGTTTCAGAAGAGGAAGGGGATGTGATTTTGTAAATGGTTGCTATGGAAACAAAAAATTGATTGTAACATTATAATAATACATTAAAAATGTAATTCAGAGTTGTTGTTTTTTAAAAATGCTACAAGTATTTTCTCATACAGAACTGATTTATTAACAAAAACACACACGTAGGATATTTCTTGTTCCGCAGCTTTAACCTTTGCATGCCTGTTTGTAGCTCAGTACTCACTACCAGCTTTACAAAAGAAAAAATAAGACCAAGCTAATGATTTATTATATTAACTATGTCCAGGACATACTTGAAAACGAGAGGTAACTCTCAATGTATTACTTCCTGGTAAAACATTTTATAAATAAATAAATAAATGAAGCGAGAAGCCGCTGTCCTGGAAAGGATGCTGGTTGTTTTTAATACCCATGCAAACCAGGCTTGGCTGCACAAGCTGTGTAATATAGAGCAGGCTGTAGAGAAACTCCTGTTCTAAATGAGTTTGGTAACTAAGAAATGACATCTTGTGCTTATTTGCTTGTCCGCACCCACAATATAATAATATGCGGTTTAAACATGTTGTGATGTCTTCGAGAAACAAAAGAAAAGAAGCAGAAAGTGCGCAGAGGAAAAGTTAGCAAAAAGTAGTTTGTACTGGTTCAAAAAAAGTCCTCTAAAAGACAGAAAAATATAAAAGCATACAATCAAATGGTAACGGAACTTACATATGTGTAACAAGATATCGGAGGGCACGGCCCGGGAGATTCGGATGTAACGTCGCGATGGGTCCGGACCACGAACACCATCAGCAGGAAACGATCTTTAATCCTCTCTCCTCCGGTGAGTTGGATTGTTGTATTGTCTCATTATTTGTATGTTTTTATATCTTGCTGTCCTGCAGAAAAGGGGTGCGCAAACTTTTCCCCCTGCGCTCCCCTGCCTGCTCTCTCCCCCCTTCCCTCGTCTCCAGCGTCACATCAGGTAAGTGAGTTACAGAGGCCTCGCGCGCACTCCCTCTGAATTTAATTTAAATGCTTTGGGGGAGAGTGCGGGGGCTCCCTCTGTAAGCACCGTGCCCACCCCCAAAAAAATCTTGCACCCCCTAGTTTGTAACCAGAGACAGAATATGAAACACATGCCCCCTAGTTTGCACATCCCTGTTGTAGAGCACTTTATCAACTAATACAAACCACATTTTGCAAACTGTTCCTCAGTGCGCTTTCTGCTTCTTGTCTTTGTGTGATATTGTCAGTTACCTTCTGGGAGCTCACATTATAGGCGTCATTGGAGTAATGCTGCTGACAGCTGCATGGGGAATAGTTTTTTTCATTTATATGGGATAGTGCAGGCACTGATATCCATATCTATTCTCTTAAAGAAACAATCACACCTAAAATCAAATATATTTTTCTAGCAGCACTGGAATATTAAAGAAGGCGAGCGGGGTGTGGAATGAGAGTAGATGGGAATTAAAGACTCACATGTAATGTTTTCTTACTTAATATATTAACTACATTTCTAGGGGAATTATTGATTTTATTTTTTTTAAATAGTTTATTGATTTTTTTGGTTTATTGCCTTAAAAAAAAATCTGTTCATGTATGCAGGGCTCTCCATTATAAGAAACTCTATATATTACAGTTACATAGTGGATGAGGTTGAAAAAAGACATACGTCCATCAAGTTCAACCTATGCTAAATTTAGACAACAGATACTTTATCCTATATCCGTACTTACAGTATATTATTCAGAAGAAAGCAAACAAAAAACCCTGGTGACATATCATCCAATGATATCTCATAAGGGAAAAAATAAATTCCTTCCTGACTCCAAGAATTGGCAACCAGATTACTCCCTGGGTCAGCATCCTTCCCATGTATACTTATTTGGCATATCCCTGTATACCTTTCCAAAAAGATGTCCAAAGCTGCGGCCAGCCTGGGAGCACGCTCGAGCGCCGTGACGTCATGCGCTCCGCTTGGCCGTGCAATTCCTGGCCAGCTGGTTGCGTGTCGTGGGGGCGGCGCCCATGAGGTCACGGTGCTGATTTACCCTCATTGGACGAACCGCTCACGTCACGCATCAGCAGAGCAGCAAAATCAAATTCGACTGTCTTGGCAAGCAGCAAGCACGCACCCTGGACAAGCGCATTCAGTCGCCGCTCTGATCGCGCTAAGCGCGTGCGCCCGCTTCACCCTGGCCGCAGCCCAAGCTATATTATTAGATCACCATTTGTAATATCATTACTATAACTATTGCCATAACAGTGATACAACAATATATAACGTACAGGATATTAGGAATATAATAATAAAGCAGCAAACTGAAAGTGGCTTCTGCCCTGAAGGCTTCAGATTTTACATCATCCAACTGTATCCAACATAAGACACCGCCCCACCGGCACGTGACCGCCCTCCCGCTGCGCATGCGCAGAGCTCAGCTGGAGCCGGCCCGTCAGATCCTGGGAGGAAGCCGCCATGGAGTCGTACGATGTGATCGCAAACCAGCCCGTGGTGATAGACAACGTGAGTACACACAGAAACACCGCTCCCGGTGGCAGGCCGGTGCTGCGGTTCGGCCCGGCCTCGTGGTACCGGCTCCGCCCGCGTCATGATTTATTTTCTTTGTCATAGTAACCGCGCCCTCCTGTCACACCGGCAGCTCCCCGCCTCTCGGGGGACTGCGTAATGGGGCATTGGGCACCGAGCGCGCAGTAACCGGCGCTGGGCATACATTTGTATCATCATCATCATTATTATTTTTTTATTTTATATTTTTACGGTTGTGGTGTCAACCTAACATGCTGATGCGTAAGCGCCCGCCCAGGGAGCCAGGAAGGTGGGGCAGACCGCGCGTTCCGCGCATGTGATTGGCTCAATCGGCAGTCACTCATGCAGAAAAGGAAGGGCGGGCGAGGATGATCTCAGCAGACCGCACCCTGCGCGCTGATTGGTTGGACGTTTGATTGGCAGTTGCTGTATGGGATGTGTATTGGTGGGTTTGCGTGGTGGGCGGGGATGTGGTCTGGGTGTGGAAGGATGAGGATGACTCGCGTGTAAACAGGCCGGAGCCGCTATATGGTTTATAGTGGGGGATACAATGGTGCAACCTACCCCAGACAGCGCTGCGTCACTGTAATTTTTATTTTATTTATTTATTTATAAAAATGTTTTACCAGGAAGTAATACATTGAGAGATACCTCTCGTTTTCAAGTATGCCCTGGGCACAGAGTTATAAAAAATACATGGTTACTTTATGACGAGCGACGTACACTCAGCGTCCGCGTCACTTTGTGAGCAGCGACCTATGCGCAGCGTCCGCATCACTTTGTAAGCAGCGACGTACGCGTAACTTTTTGAGCAGCGACATGCGTACGTTCGGTGCAAATGCTAACGTTGCTGAAACCTACTGTTCATGCAATGTCTTTAAATATAATGTATAACCTCTGTTCATTTAATGTAACCATGTATGGTTTTCACAACTTTGTGCCCAGGACATACTTGAAAACGAGAGGTAACTTCATGGTAAAACATTTTATAAATAAACTTGACGGATCTATTTGGCGAAAAGAGAGAAAAACTGCACCAGTTACACACATCTGATCTCTCATATTGCACTGACCCCCTTCTCCTCCCAAAATACCCTCACCCCTCCTCCCTCCAAAACACTCCTATCCCATCTCCCAAATAACTCCTCAAAACACTCATGGTGCTATTGGGGCAAATAATGGAGCAAAACCTCTTTATGCACTAGCACATAGTTAAAATGAGTTTGCTCCATTTTTGGGCCAATTCTCCAGTTTGCGATACTTGTTACATATCCCCCCAGTGTCGGTCTCGTGACTGCTTTTAAATGGTGGATCTCAATCTCATTTAATGTATCAATACGGACATCCCATATATGGGGGCACTGTCAAAACTGAGGGCCAAAATTTGATCATTGCTGTTAAGCCGTATGGCACGTTTAACAGGCCATTGAAGATAAGGTGCCTTATAGCTTGGCAAAGCTTAGCAAATGCGTCCCTGTAAGGGTTAATTTTCAGCCCGCAGAGGTTTTCATTCCTGATTATTGGGCTGTCCTTAAGTGAAAGATTTATACAAAAAAAAATAATGAAAAGCCAAATCAACATTTAATAAATAAATAAAAATCTTCCACCTGTTTTGTCTTTCCCAATGGGACTGATTTATTTTTATTTTTTTTGCTTATGCATTTCTTTTGTACATTTCTCACTATCCCATGTCCCTGTAACATAAGATAATCTATTTACCCACCTCAAAAGCTACATGTCAAAAAAGTGTAATATTTCTCCTTTTTCAATTCCACACTTAAGGGTTATAACCACTTAAGCGATGGATGGGGCCGTTTTCTGCAGAATTTTGTCTGAAATGGCATTATCATCTGTTTGGCGGATATAGTATAAGCCCCTTAGTTACATAGTAGATGAGGAGGTTGAAAAAAGATATGTCATCAAGTTCAACCTATGCTAAATTTAGGTGACAGATACTCATTTTATATCTGTATTTACAGTATATTGATCAAGAGGAAGGCAAACAAAAAACCCCAGTGACATATCATCCAATGATATCTTATAAGGGGAAAATGTAATTCCTTCCTGACTCCAATAGTCATTAAATACTGTTCATGGCTCCACCTTCCAGTTTAATTCATATTGCACATTCAGTACCTCAGCACAATGACTGATAAAATACCACAGAATAGAGTTAAATCTGGGGCAATTAAATAGTTTCCCACTTTCTCAGAGTCTTGAAACCTCCTTGCTGGCCTTCTTCCGTCCTGCCTCTATACGCCATTCGAAATGCTGCTTTCAAGCTTGTGTATCTCACAGCCTTCTCTTTGCCAGCCATGCATGCGTCATCATGGGCTTGTTGCTCGTTTGCTAGGGGGCATTGCTTCCATTCATGCAATCTGAACGGAAGAAGGGGACCCTTCCTCTTCTGTTCGCATAATCAGTGACGGCACGACCATGATTGCAATGTGCCGGAGGGGCCGGGATTCTCTAGTGCCGTGGCCCCGTCCGGCACATCAAGGGTTAAGAGAGCCTATCTGACGCCTTCATTACACCCACACTCATGTAAAATATTATTTTTGCTGTGTATTAACATCCACCCAGACAGCAAAAGAGCTTCATTATATCTCCTAGCAGCAGGAAAGATCCGGTTTAAAACCTTTTATGGATCATTTTACTAAAACATATTTTGTCAATGTGTTTATTGAGCCACAGACAGACTGACAGCATCGATTTTGGTTGTATTGTGTTGTATTATTTATTCATAGTACTGTAATTGGAGGATATTTTTATGCAGAACACTTGGTAATTGCCGTATGTGCCGAGAGAATAATAATATTGGTAACTATTTTCTCACTTAGGGCTCTGGAGTCATTAAAGCAGGTTTTGCTGGTGATCAGATACCGAAGTACTGCTTTCCTAACTAGTGAGTACCCCATGCCCGCCCATTTCATCAGCAGCGTGTATAAGTGTTGGGAGCTGGGTAACCTCAGGGTTTATTTGCCTTTTTCTTTAGTGTGGGAAGACCAAAGCATATTCGAGTCATGGCTGGTGCTCTGGAAGGGGATCTATTTATTGGACCAAAGGCAGAGGTAAAACCGCGCGCTCCCATTCCTACTGCATTGAACTGTGTAGTTTGTGTCCTGCGTCTTGCCAAGCCCCATAACACTGGAGAAGTTCATGTCTTTTAGAGAAACATACTAGTGGTTCTGTTACGCTATATTACTCGCTTTTGGAGGATAAATCTTATTCCTGTGCAATGTATTGAGCATATGTCAACTAAATGTATATATGGATATTGCGGTGAATTTTACTGAGCTGTATGTGCGTTATGTGTCTCTAGGAGCACAGAGGTCTCCTCTCTATCCGGTATCCCATGGAGCATGGCATAGTGAAGGACTGGAATGACATGGAGCGTATTTGGCAATACGTCTACTCCAAAGACCAGCTGCAGACGTTCTCTGAGGAGGTGTGGTGATGCCTCTTCTACTAATTCTCATTTGTAATATTGCTGTTCATTGCTCAACATTGGGCAGGTTTTCTGATAATAATTGTATATCCCGAACACCTAAAAGATAAATGGGATATGCTGTGTGTCGGGGTTCCCCAAATATATACCGCACTTCTCATGGAAGTTGATAGGATGCTCTTTTGATAAACTACATTCATAAATTCAGGAGTTTTTCTTAACACGTGTTGAGGTTCCGAGTCTTGAAAATATGTTTGGGGATCCTTGTGTTTAACTGTGAGAATAATATTAATTAAAAGTATGAATGTCTGGGAAAGTATCTTTTATTGCCATCTCGTTATGGGAATACACAACCATATTGCCCAAGGGCTCAGTATAGTGTATTACAAAAATGCCCAAATATAAATCTTATGTCGCTTTTTAAATGAAATACAGTTTTTTTGTGGTGGTGTATGTATATGTGGTATTCCAAATGTTTGCTTCCATTTAGAGCCATATACAGGAGCACAAATTTTTTTTTTCAGAGTGTACAATTCATCTTCTGTTTTGATGATTTACACTAACAGAAATGTTCTCGTCTTTATTTCCTCTCCACAGCATCCAGTTTTGCTTACAGAAGCTCCCCTGAACCCCCGAAAAAATCGTGAACGTGCTGCAGAAGTTTTCTTTGAGACCTTCAATGTTCCCGCTCTGTTTATCTCCATGCAAGCTGTCCTGAGCCTGTGAGTGTCACGGTGTAATTGCTCATGTCCTATTTCTGTATTTCCCTGTGTGCTGTTTATCATGTGAACTTCAAAAAAACATCATTGTTATTTCCAGCTGCCAGCCTGCAGTTTTCTTTTTTGCTTGGGCTAAAGCAAAGCGTTTCAGCAGCCTCGCATCTTTAATATGAATGTAATGTTGATATGAAGTGTAATATTAAATTAGTATTCGATGTTGTTTTGTATGCTGCACTGATCGTGTACACAGCTCTGTGAATGGGATTTTAAAGGCAAAATGAGCCTCTGCTTTGTAGAATTTACAATCTAATTTCTGCTTGAGGCATAAGTAAGACAAAGGGACATGTGTACTAAGTGGTGCTAAGCAATAGGTCACCAAGGGGGCCTTACAGCTTAGGACTGCTCAGTAAATATGACCCAAGCTGACTTGCCTACAGTATGTTCACAAGCCGGGCTGATACTGACATTCGACCCGGGTTTATGTCCATGGCAGTGTTATTGCCACGAAGTTGCAACGCTTTTTGTAGCTGGTAAAAGAATATAATTGGGCTCTCCTTTCTATTCGGCCTCAGCTACGCAACAGGAAGGACAACAGGCGTTGTGTTGGACTCTGGGGACGGAGTGACTCATGCGGTTCCCATCTATGAAGGCTTCGCTATGCCTCACTCCATCATGAGGATCGACATTGCAGGCCGAGACGTCTCCCGCTTCCTGCGCCTCTACCTGCGAAAGGAGGGCTACGACTTCCACACCTCGGCCGAATTCGAGATTGTCAAAACCATTAAGGAGGTGCATGTTGCCGCTTTTGCTTATGCGTCACTTGCTGACCTCTGCATCGGATTAGGGATAGCATGACTTGGTTTGGATAAGCCTGCGTCCATAGTTAACGCGACGTTGCACGTGCAGCACACACAAGCCTGTACGGCAATGCGCACAGCCATAGAGCGGGCGCGACTGATTTTTCCCGAGACAAAATCTTTTGATATTGTCTTGCGACGGCCGGGTCACGTGCGCGGTTCAGCCGATGAGGGCGAAGCGCTCACATGACATCACGGGCACGCCCCCAAGCATTGAATTGGAGCTGCTCTTGGTCGTGTCTCCTCCTCCAGACCCCACAGGCCACGTATCGTCTGTGCACCAGGCGTGTGTCTACTATGTACGAGGACTAAGAGAGCGTTTGAGGCGTTTGCCGTCTTTCAATCTTTAGCAATTCCTCATGCGCGTTCCAATGAGACTCTTGATTTGGTTTTATCCTGAGGTCGTCTTGTAAGGTGATCACGTCTAACAGTAACCTAACAACTGGGTGCTGACGCCTTTGCAAGAATATCGCGCCAGTTCCTCGTCGGCCTTTTCTCTGCAGCACTCCACTTCTGAAATAGCGCGTTATTTTCCTGATATTTGTTAGCTTGTTACAGTACAGGAACGAGCTCTTCAGTTTGGCTACTGGCTTTTGACAAACAGCAACTTGCAGAATATGGAAGGAAGGCGACAGCTTAAACTAAGGAATAAAGTAGTGCTCTTTATCTATAGCAAGGAAAGGCTTGTGCAAATAACATCATGCAAACAAATGTATCTTCGTCCATAACCCATTTGGATAACAGCATCTTTTTATTTCTACCGTTCAGCGTGCATGTTATCTGTCCATAAATCCACAAAAAGACGAGACTTTGGAGACTGAAAAGGCTCAGTATTATTTGCCCGATGGCAGCACTATTGAGGTTTGTACGCATTTTATTTCTTTTTAATTCCATATAAGCGGGCTAAAGGCTGTCAAATCCTTTGTTGGGTGGTTGTACTGCCTGTCTGAAATGTGGTACATACTAATAATATGTCATTTGTGATTTTAAAGATCAAGGCTAAAATGTTTATAATCATGGTCTTTTTTTTATTTTTATCTTTTTTAACTAATTGCTGTTAAAATTGATGCATGAATGTTATCTGACGTTTTTGTTGCTATGCATTACTTTCAGCAGGTAAGATGAGTATGTTTTGCAAGTACCTACAAGATCCATGGATGTGTGGGTGTGTCTCTTTAATGCTCATAAAAGAATATATGTGGCCGCTTGTACATATAATTGTTAACTCATTGTTCTTGCAGAGCTTTTATGCCTAGTAATTGCTTTACAGCAGCAGTTTAAATCCGACAACTCTCACTGTGCCGTCTGGCAGCAACTGAGCAATGAGAGGGGGAACATTACAGAAAGGAACAGTGGCGTAACATAGCAGCGCTGTGCTCATAGAACTATTATCTTCATTTTATCTTTACATGTGACCTTGTCTAAAGAGAATTGAAAAGAAGAATCTTAGATATGTGGAAACCGCTGCATTAGAGTGCCATGGAAATGGCAATATTGTTAGGAATACGTGTAGGCTGGTTATATCAGGAGTGGCCACAAACAGGTCAGGATTTCAGGATATCCCTGCTTCAGCACAGGTTGCTTAGATGAAGACTTGGCCACCTGTGCTGAAGCAGGGATATCCTGAAAACCTGACTGTTGGTTGCCCTTGAGGCCTGGAGTTGACCACTCCTGGGTTAGGGTGTCTGTTGTTATGTAGGTGAGGGGTTGAGACATTTAGCATATGCACACAACAGAAAATTCAGATGGCTTTAACGTAGAAGACATACATTCCTTGCACAGATCACAGATGCACAGATCACATAACGTGCTGCTTCGTTAGAACCAGAACTTCTATGACTACACAATGTGTGATAAATGGGTGTGGTATAATAGCATGCAGACAGTTTTCCATGTGTTATGAGACGCTGCATCATGTGTACTCTGACTAATTGCCTCCCTTGCTTAACTCTCCAGATTGGGCCAGCCCGATTCCGAGCTCCTGAACTACTTTTCCGGCCAGATCTAATCGGAGAGGAGTGTGAGGGAATCCATGAAGTGCTAGTGTTTGCCATTCAGAAGTCTGATATGGACCTGAGGCGAACCTTATTTTCCAACATTGTTCTGTCCGGAGGATCCACTCTGTTTAAAGGTCTGTTTTTAATGTGCTTAGAATGTAGTTGTACTAATCCATAGAAGCAGCACTGTTGAGATTATCTCTAATTTTAATAGTCCTTTAGCTATCTAGCAATTTGGGGAGATGAGAAACAGTGCTGTAATGAAACATTACTTGTGAATTAGAGACATGACCTTTTTGGAATCCCTGCCTCATTCTAGAACAGGGGTGGCCAACTCCAGTCCTCAAGGGCCACCAACATTTCAGGTTTTAAGGATATCCCTGCTTCAGCACAGCTGATGCCGGGATATCCTTATAACCTGACCTGTTGGTGGCCCTTGAGAACTGGAGTTGGCCACTCCTGTTCTAGTCTGACTCTAAAACTGATCATGTAACTTTTAAGAGAACAATAACCTTTATGCTCATTACCTTGTATTGGCTGTAAATGGTAAGGGGTTTCTCTTCCAGGGCCTCCTGTATTAAAGTGTAAGGTCTCTGGTGCACGAATGTGTTGTAATTGCACACTTGCAGTTCCAAATCAAATGAAGTAATTTTACTTTAAAGCTGCAGCTCGGTTGCTGAAAAATAACATGCTGTAATATAAAGACATACTGAGTGTATCTTCATACTTTTTGTAGTCTGAAACGTTTTCGGTTTGGAAAACAAAATCCCAAAACACACTGTTTTATGTATTTATAACCTGTTTTAGCAGAAAGTAATACATTGAGAGTTATTACTCGTTTTCAAGTATGTCCGGGCACGATTCTGATAACAGTACAAGGTTACATTAAATGAACAGGGTTATACATTATATTTAAAGACATTGCATGCACAGTTAAGGATAATAATGTTAAAGGCGTATGTAACAGTTACAGACCAGCTTAAAATGTGAGACCGCTTTAGTCTGGAAAGAACTTAGACCTGTGACGGCTTCTTTGAGTATCTCGGGTAGATTGTTGCAGAATTCCTAATGCCCTCTAACACCCATCAAACATTCATTTAACAAAAGTTACCATTGGTTATTACTCTGGATATGATGTCAGCAGGAGGGGGAAGGTGGCACAACAAAAATATCATTACCTGTACTGCATGTTGATATTCTGGATGGAAATGTTGAATCTCCCTGAAAATAAAACTATTACTCAAACTGCTACTTTACCTCTGGGTATTGGAAGGAATCTAAGCCAAGAAATGTGCTGTAAAATATGTAATTATTCAAAGGACAAATTAATAGAGAAATTCCATCTATATGATTAGATTAGTCGGTCTGTAATACTGTTCTTGCCTCCTTTGGCTCTCTTCCTTTCCAGCAGCCCCATGTTTGCACATTAGCATTAATGGCAGAGGCTGCTACTAATCCGACACCGCATTGTAACCGTGTGCCTTCATTTTCAGGATTCGGAGACCGACTTCTGAGCGAAGTGAAGAAATTAGCACCGAAAGATGTTAAAATAAGGGTATGTCTCTTTTATGTTCATTGTCTTGTTCTATCCCAGGCTTTCCTAATAGCAAAAGCAGGCTTAGGCTGTCGGGAATACTACAATGAAGGTGTGGGGGCAGGGGCGGGCAATCTCCAGTCCTCAAGGGCCACCAACAGGCCAGGTTTTCAGGATATCACTGCTTCAGCACAGGTGGCTCAATTAGTCCCTGCTTTTGCACAGCTGGCTGTCTTCGATTGAGTCACCTGTGCTGAAGCAGGGATATCTTTAAAATGTGACCTGGTGGTTGCCCTTGGTTTGGGGTATTACACGCAAGTCATGCTTTCCACATGCCAAATGCTATGCTGTATGTTGATGAGGGTTGAAGCTTAATGGACACATGTGGCTACTTGCATGCTAGTTTACATTTTAGCAAAGCTAGCATGTCTCCTCCCAAAGTGCTTCTAACCGAGAATAAGTAACACGTTCTGTAAACGTGTGCCAAGTATGTTTCTTCATCTTGAGGTACCACAGTCAAGCGGTTTTTAAAACCCGAAAAATGAATAGTGTAAAGTATTATTCTGGGAACTTCTAAAAGAACGAATCTATTGACTGCTTTATAAATTCAGCTAATTGCTTCATCACTGCAATTATCTGACCATCCTTTTACTCCGGTACAAATGCTCCCCCTGGTGAATGTAGAGTAGATTGCATGTTGTATAGGATTCACATTAAATCTGAAAGGTCATTACACACATCAAATTCTGAAACAGAGGACAAATTGTCAAAGTTTTTCTTGAATAAGATACGTACGCCCTTATTCTGGAAGGTGGGATAAGCGCAGAGGACGTGTTATCATAGGAAAAGCCCCATTGATTTTAGTGGGACTTTTCCTGCGATAGCACGTTCTCTGTGCTTATCACACCATACAAAATAAGGGCCTTAGTCTCCGTTAACAACACCCGCAGAAAGGTGACACTGCAAAGTAGGCAGATTTGTAACTTTTTCCATTTCTCTTGGCCTGTCTCCAATATTCCTTGTTCTCCCAACTCTTTCAGTAATTATACAGTCGGGCTGTAATAAATACCAGTGTTTCAGCATAGTAGTGTTTAAACTTTGTTTTAGGTGGGAGGGAGGTGAGGGCTTTGTGTGGGGAGGGGGAAGGGAGGTGAGGGCTTTGTATGGAGAGGGGGAAGGGAGGTGAGGACTTTGTGTGGGGAGGGGGAAGGGAGGTGAGGGCTTTGTATGGAGAGGGGGAAGGGAGGTGAGGACTTTGTATGGAGAGGGGGAAGGGAGGTGAGGACTTTGTGTGGGGAGGGGGAAGGGAGGTGAGGGCTTTGTGTGGGGAGAGGGAAGGGAGGTGAGGACTTTGTGTGGGGAGGGGGACGGGAGATGAGGGCTTTGTGCAGAGCAGGGGGGTGAAGCTTTGTGGGGATGGGGAAGGTGTGGTGTGACTGGTGTGTGTGAAAATGGGTGGCTATGGTGTTTGTGTGGTGGGGTAGTGTGTGTGCGATGGTGTCATAATGCTAATTTGCAACTTGTCTATAGAATCTAGTTCAATCTTTACATAAATATGAAATATTAAAGCTTTGTTTTCTGGTACCCGTTCTAGATATCTGCACCTCAAGAACGATTATATTCCACATGGATCGGGTAGGTGCTACAGTTCATTCATTTCTTTTAACTTCTTAAAAATATAGAACGTAACAAAACATTGATTTATCCAATGTGGCCCAAAGCTTCTGCAGTGCAGTTGTGAGCCGTGGGTGAGTGACACACTTGTGGGTCAGTTTCAGTCTTAACAAATGCCCCTTATTTTCTGACATACAAAGAGGCCATTTTAATATGTGCTTTTATTAATCACCTGAGGAAGAGACCTTTTACTCTTTGAGGTACAAGAAAACCTGCCAATAGTAGTAAAATCGGCAACCAGATTTCCCTTTTTCATCCCAATGCATTTTCTCGCCAACCAGAAGCCACTAAAACTTTGTGCCACAACGTTTCGTCTTTATTCCTTTCCAGTGGCTCCATTTTGGCTTCGCTGGACACCTTCAAGAAAATGTGGGTTTCAAAGAAGGAATACGAGGAAGACGGAGCCCGGGCCATCCACAGGAAAACCTTCTAACGTCCCGAAATATCCAATCTCTTTATCTATTCACTTCAGTTTAAAACTCGCTTTTCAGAGTATGAGAGTACCTCCAGAAGGTCACTGTGGTGGGTGGGTGTTTATGTATGTGTGTGTATGCGCTCTCCAGCATGCCAAGAAATGGTGGAAAGGGATCTGATATTATGAAGGCCAACAGAGTAATGCAATGGAGAGGAACGCCTTTATCCCAGGGGTGGCCAACTCCAGTCCTCAAGGGCCATCCACAGGTCAGCTTTTCAGATATCCCTGCTTCAGCACAAGTTGAGCCACTGATTGAGACACTTGTGCTGAAGCAGGGATATCCTGAAAACCTGACCTGTTGGTGGCCCTTGAGGATTGGTCGGCCACCCCTGCTTTATCCCATTCCTATTAGTTTGTAACGTTGCTGCAGGGTTCGTAGACGGTCTGTTGCAAACATATTTTATCGCATTGTAGCCAACTCGCTCACATCTACTATAAACAGTCCAAAACTTGAAGGATCCTTCTTGCAATGAAAATATATGCAGCGGATCTAGCTCTGTCCAGTTGTTTGATCTGCACTTACATTGCCTCATAGGCCTCCAGATAAATTGCATTTACTTGACTACAAAACAAAAAAATGTTTCTCAAACCTGTCCTGTAACATGTCAAACCAGTTTGAAAACATGATTTTAGGAAATGTTTCTATTGCATGTTAATATTAATAATAATAAATGAACAGTATAGTTATAGTTAGACATCTGTATTTTTTTTTATTTTTTTTTTCTCAAAAGGGCATCTCTTTACCAAATTCAACCTGCCGGACAGTACAGACCAAAATGCACAAGATATATATATATATTATTTAAATCACTACGTCTGTAAAATTGGTGTCGTTTTCTTGCATCTATTTGTTTGCCAGAAAAAAAGTTGCCAAAAACAATGACTTTTTGGTACCCTGTGAAGATCAGGACCATTGATGCCACTATTATCTTGTGCAAAATAGATGCTACGTACATTTCCATAGATAACATAACCTGTCCCGGTATTTACCTATTTTTAGTTCATACTTTCTGCCACATTTGCCTTCTTACCACTGCCATGATTGTCTTTTTTTTTTAATGATTTTGTTCCCTGGGTTTGTGGGAGAGGCCGGCAGGGAATAGCCTCGCCTTTTAGGACGTTTCAGACACCGGATATAATGTCTGAGTCACCTGCAGGCTGTGCTGGTAACTCGCCAACAGTCCTCTCACTAGAAAATTAACTGGCCTAGTGCAGAGAACTTTAATGTATTTATATTTGCTTTACACCACGTTGATATTTCAGAAACAGAAATGCTCTTGAATCACATATCTCAAAACAGCCATGGGGGTGGGTGGGGGATAAATGGCCATAGATTAGCTAAGTGGCCAGTCCATAGAGCATGCACTGTAAGTGTTACCTTTCACAATATGGTAAACGTCACACGATGGAGAGCATTTAAAATGGCATAATAATTGTAAGTATGCATAATGCTTTGAACTCAAACAGATAATGTAATCTAGTCTAAATATACAATTGCATTATCATAGCAGATTATCCGAATTGTTTTCCTCCCAGATATTAACAAACGGCAGCCACCACCGGCTGCCCCCTACTGATCCTGAGCCTCCCACTAAGCCACCTAGGATAATTTATTAAAAGGAGTACCCACATATACAGTTGTAGTTGTGTCTTTCCTGATAACTGTGGATTGGATGTAAGGTTCAAAAATAGTCTTCTGTTTAACAAAAAGTGCATTTTCGCAGCACCGTGTTCTGTTTCACTGGGCAAGAAGGATCCTCAAAACATGGTCGGCTAATGAAAAAAGTATCCAGCTATTCCCGTCCAGCTTAAAGCACTATAACCTTGCTGCTTCTTTATATTTATTTATTTAACTGTTAAGGGATATCTAACCACTACTTAAATATTCTAACACTAAAGTCATTGAGCTCGATGTACCCTGTCAACTTGTTTTGTAACGTTTAACAACCTGCTCTGTAGAAATAACTAGCGGTGGGAAAGAGATTAATGATTAATAAATAGTTATCCGCATCAGCTCAGGAAGCCGCATCATTTGAACACTTCAAAGTAAGGCATAAAGTGTAATGTGCACATTGCAGAGTTAGTGTTGTGTCTGTGCTTTCTTTTTTTTTTTTCATAATGGGGAACACACAATTTATTAGAACCAACAGCATGGACATATGCAACATTTAACTTTAAATAAAACTACAATGGGGATTATATAAATATGGAAAAATAGATTATATAAATAACCTGCTTTTAAAAAGTTATAACTTATCCTTTTAAAATGCTTATTTTATACATAATGAAGTAAAGTCACTTTTCAATATAATTTACCATAACACCGATTCTAAGCCCTCGCTCAGGCAAACCCCAGATATTAAGCACACGTTTGCACTTATATGTGAGCGTGTTATCCCTAAACAAGAGAGAGAGAGGTCTCTCTCCCGTGTGTCCTCTTGTGTGTGTTCAGGTTGGATAACTGACTAAATCCCTTCCCATATTCCCCACATTCATACGGTCTCTCCCCTGTGTGTGTCCTCTTATGTGTGTTCAGGTGGGATAAGACACTAAGGGGCCTATGCAGAGAGCAGCGAGAAGAGCAATCTCGACAGTTTTTCGCCAAATATGCCTATAGCAATTTAGTAAATGGCGAGAAACTGGCGAGATGAGTAAAAAACGGCAGTTTTTTTTTCTGTTTTAAAAACTCGTCGCGCGGGTGGCGAGAAGCAATATCTCGCTCGTTTTAAAAGAAACCCGTATGCAGGAAGCCCCGATCAGCATCTCGCCGCTGATCGCGCCAATAAAATGGAGAGATGTTCTCCAAATAGCTCCGCCAAAAAAAGTTGGCAAGAAGCTGGAGCTGAGCGGCGAGAGGGGACATAAAAAAAATCAGGCCCTTTTCCTGGCTCGGATTGATGCCGGGGGTCTCCAGAGGTGATACCATTAATACCAGCACCGGAGCCCCCCGGCATGCATGCGAGGCAGGAAAAATGCATGTACAGCCCACTTCATTACCTTAGAGGCTAACCGCTAAGGCATTTGTAAGGTATTTGGCCTTTGTGAGTTTAGGGCTTGCGGGGGGGTTGCGGGTGCACTTAACCCCTTCACGACCGTAGCAGTTAATACCGCTACGGTCATGAAGGGGTTAACCCCTCCCGCTACCCCCCCGCAAGCCCTAAACAACCACCGTTGGGGCTAATACCCCCTTCACCCACCCCCGCTACCCACAATGAAGAATAATCACACACAGCAGCCCCACACTAAATAAATGAATATAAATATATATATATATATATATCAATATATATATATATATATATATATATATCAACACCTTTAACCCCTAACATACACATATATTCTCATCAATGATACTATAGGCCGGCGGGGGCCCTCGGGTGTTACCCGCAAGCCTGCAGTACCAATTATGTGCCCCCCCCAAATTAATGAATAAACATGCATACTTTTAAAGAAATAACCCCCCCCCCCCCCCCAACACCTACAGTATAGTTATGGCCACAATTACTATTATCCACAAAGGGATAATGGTGAATGTGCCCATTTTAAATACATAAACAGCAATAAATACATTAAATACATATAGCTCTCACCCATGTCCGGCTGCAAGGATGAAGGCCATCCTCATCTTCATCCTGCCCATGCACCCTCCGCTGCTGCAAAACAGACACAGCAATGAAAACATCCAAAGTAATGTCCCCTAACCCCTTAATCACCATAGCGGTTATTAACCGCTACAGTCATTAAGGGGTTAACCCACCCTCACCCACCACTCGGGACGCCTACATACCCTCCCACAGTAACCCCCCACCCCGTGAGGCCTAACCACCCTCACCCACTACCCACAAGGGAGGCCTACCCACATATCGTTGGGGAACACCCCCCGCCCAACACCTACAGTACAATAATGTGCAAAATAACTATTATCCAGATAGGGATAATAGATTATTTGCCCATTATTAAAAACATTAACTAGCATATTCAAATAAATTAAGTACTACTGACCTTATCAATAAAAAGTCTCAGTCGCCAGCAACATCCTTGTCTTGCCCACAAAAAACATAGCCAATACAAAGCCACTACATTGCAATTACATTTAGATATCAATTAACCCCTTAAATACCATATAGGATAATAACCGCAAAGGTAATAAAGGGGTTAAGCCACAATGGCCCGATACCCACCCTTCACCCATGAATTTGTACATTGGCTTCATCATGCAAATATATATATATATATATATATATACAGATATATATATATATATATATATATATATATATATATATATATATATATATACACACACACATGATGAACCAATATACAAATAAATGTAGAAAGGTTATCAAAAACATGCTGTACTCAAAATAACAGTTCTCCATAAATACACACTACAATACAAGTAATTTACTTTAATAATCCTAACTGATATTACAATCAAAAAGATCAAATGCCAATCAAAAACCTCAAATCACAATCAACACATTGCATTAACATTGTATATATGATGCATAGAATCTATGCACCATATACATTCTGCAAATGAATGTTAACAATAACATTGCAATCAAAATACAGATAACTCCAAACAAATATACTATTGTAACCAATCCGGTAAACATAAATCAATTACCATTCAGTAATGACATCCCTAAACAATTTACATTCCATCCCTAAACAATTTACATTCAATCCCTAACAATTAAACAATTAACTAATTCAAACCTGGAACTGAACAATGTAGCCTGTGAAAATATATAAGTACCAACAAGCATAAAAAATTAACAACCAAGGCTAACCCTGACCTCTATTACAACATACAATAGCAACGATTACATCTATCTAATTTTAAAACACTTTAAACACACATTTAAGCATACATGCATAGTCAAAATAATTAAAAAAACATCAAATCAAGCTTTTAAAACACTATCATTTCTTACCCTGTATGTATATATCTCTCTAGACATACATACATACATACCGTGGCAAGAAATGATATACCACAGATAATTAAATAAACATGTAAAGAAAAGAATTAAAAAAAATTAAAGAAGCAGGGGGTCCCCGGACCTGAAACCAATGCGGTTCAGCTCCGGAGACCCCCTGCACATGTACACTATGAATAAAAATTGTTTTAAAATAATTTTTAATGTGCTGATGTTTGCGCAGAGAGAGCAGCGGATCTCTCTCTGCTGCAGACAGAACTCGCCAGGGGACGGCTTCTCGGCAGTTTCTCGCCAGGCAGCCGTCTCGCCACCGGTTACTAGCCATTATTTCAAATGGTGCTGGCGCATTCATTCGCCAGGGATTCGGCCCTCCCTGCATACAGCGAGGTTAACACGCCAAAAACCTGGCACTAAACACTAAATCCCTTCCCACATTCCCCACATAAATACGGTCTCTCCCCTGTGTGTGTCCTCTTGTGTGTGTTCAGGCTGGATAAGACACTAAATCCCTTCCCACATTCATGCGGTCTCTCCCCTGTGTGTCCTCTTGTGTGTGTTCAGCCTGGATAACCGACTAAATCCCTTCCCACATTCCCCACATACATACGGTCTCTCCCCTGTGTGTGTCCTCTTGTGTGTGTTCAGGTGGGATAAGTCACTAAATCCCTTCCCACATTCCCCACATACATACGGTCTCTCCCCTGTGTGTGTCCTCTTGTGTGTGTTCAGGCTGGATAAGACACTAAATCCCTTCCCACATTCCCCACATACATACGGTCTCTCCCCTGTGTGTGTCCTCTTGTGTGTGTTCAGGTGGGATAACCGACTAAATCCCTTCCCACATTCTCCACATACATACGGTCTCTCCCCTGTGTGTGTCCTCTTGTGTGTGTTCAGGTGGGATAAGTCACTAAATCCCTTCCCACATTCCCCACATACATACGGTCTCTCCCCTGTGTGTGTCCTCGTGTGTTTCCTCAGGCTGGATAAGACACTAAATCCCTTCCCACATTCCCCACATACATGCGGTCTCTCCCCTGTGTGTGTCCTCGTGTGTTTCCTCAGGCTGGATAGGACACTAAATCCCTTCCCACATTCCCCACATACATGCGGTCTCTCCCCTGTGTGTGTCCACTTGTGTGTGTTCAGGTTGGATAAGTCACTAAATCCCTTCCCACATTCCCCACATACATGTGGTCTCTCCCCTGTGTGTGTCCTCTTGTGTGTGGTCAGGTTGGATAAGTCACTAAATCCCTTCCCACATTCCCCACATACATGCGGTCTCTCCCCTGTGTGTGTCCTCTTGTGTGTGTTCAGGTGGGATAAGTGACTAAATCCCTTCCCACATTCCCCACATACATGCGGTCTCTCCCCTGTGTGTGTCTTCTTGTGTTCTTCCATATACACAATTGGGTGTTTGAACTTCAGATGTTTGAGGCGGTAATCCTGACTGCTAAAAGCAACCTTGCAGTGTTGGCATGGGTGGGGTATTTGTGCTGGTCTTTGTACTCCAGACGTCAGAATAACCAGGAAATCAAATCCAGGACTGGATCGTTATCCCACTGTGAACCTCTAGACGTCAGAATAACCAGGAAATCAAACCCAGCACTGGATCGTTATCCCACTGTGAACCTCCAGACGTCAGAATAACCAGGAAATCAAACCCAGGACTGGATCGTTATCCCACTGTGAACCTTCAGACATCAGAATAAACAGAAAATCAAACCCAGGACTGGATCGTTATCCCACTCCAGATGTCAGAATAACCAGGAAATCAAACCCAGGACTGGATCGTTATCCCACTCCAGACGTCAGAATAACCAGGAAATCAAACCCAGGACTGGATCGTTATCCCACTCCAGACGTCAGAATAACCAGGAAATCAAACCCAGGACTGGATCGTTATACCACTGTGAACCTCCAGACGTCAGAATAACCAGGAAATCAAACCCAGGACTGGATCGTTATCCCACTGTGAACCTAGAGAGAGAGAGTGTGTGTGTGTGTGTGTCTCTCCCCCCTGATACTGTGCCCCTGTATGGGTGGCTACCTGTTGCTGTGTGTGTGTGCCACAGTGTGGGGTGCCTCCCTCTCACGTCCAGACGTCAGAATAACCAGGAAATCAAACCCAGGACTGGATCGTTATCCCACTGTGAACCTCCAGGCGTCAGAATAACCAGAAAATCAAACTCAGGACTGGATCGTTATCCCACTCCAGACGTCAGAATAACCAGGAAATCAAACCCAGGACTGGATCGTTATCCCACTGTGAACCTTCAGACATCAGAATAACCAGAAAATCAAACCCAGGACTGGATCGTTATCCCACTGTGAACCTGTTGCTGTGTGTATGCGGCAGTGTGGGGTGCCTCCCTCTCACGTCCAGACGTCAGAATAACCAGGAAATCAAACCCAGAACTGGATCGTTATCCCACTGTGAACCTCCAGGCGTCAGAATAACCAGGAAATCAAACCCAGGACTGGATCGTTATCCCAATGTGAACCTCCAGACGTCAGAATAACCAGGAAATCAAACCCAGGACTGGATCGTTATCCCACTCCAGACGTCAGAATAACCAGGAAATCAAACCCAGTACTGGATCGTTATCCCACTGTAAACCTTCAGACGTCAGAATAACCAGAAAATCAAACCCAGGACTGGATAGTTATCCCACTCCAGACGTCAGAATAACCAGGAAATCAAATCCAGGACTGGATCGTTATCCCACTGTGAACCTTCAGACGTCAGAATAACCAGAAAATCAAACCCAGGACTGGATCGTTATCCCACTGTGAACCTTCAGACATCAGAATAACCGGGAAATCAAACCCAGGACTGGATCGTTATCCCACAGTGAACCTCCAGGCGTCAGAATAACCAGGAAATCAAACCCAGGACTGGATCGTTATCCCACTGTGAACCTCCAGGCGTCAGAATAACCAGGAAATCAAAGCCAGGACTGGATCGTTATCCCACAGTGAACCTCCAGGCGTCAGAATAACCAGGAAATCAAAGCCAGGACTGGATCGTTATCCCACTGTGAACCTCCAGGCGTCAGAATAACCAGGAAATCAAAGCCAGGACTGGATCGTTATCCCACAGTGAACCTCCAGGCGTCAGAATAACCAGGAAATCAAACCCAGGACTGGATCGTTATCCCACTGTGAACATCCAGGCGTCAGAATAACCAGGAAATCAAAGCCAGGACTGGATCGTTATCCCACTGTGAACCTCCAGACGTCAGAATAACAAGGAAATCAAAGCCAGGACTGGATCGTTATCCCACTGTAAACCTCCAGACGTCAGAATAACCAGGAAATCAAACCCAGGACTGGATCGTTATCCCACTCCAGACGTCAGAATAACCAGGAAATCAAACCCAGGACTGGATCGTTATCCCACTGTGAACCTTCAGATGTCAGAATAACCAGAAAATCAAACCCAGGACTGGATCGTTATCCCACTCCAGACGTCAGAATAACCAGGAAATCAAACCCAGGACTGGATCGTTATCCCACTGTGAACCTTCAGACATCAGAATAACCAGAAAATCAAACCCAGGGCTGGATCGTTATCCCACTGTGAACCTGTTGATGTGTGTATGCCGCAGTGTGGGGTGCCTCCCTCTCACGTCCAGACGTCAGAATAACCAGGAAATCAAACCCAGGACTGGATCGTTATCCCACTGTGAACCTCCAGGCATCAGAATAACCAGGAAATCAAACCCAGGACTGGATCGTTATCCCACTGTGAACCTCCAGGTGTCAGAATAACCAGGAAATCAATCCCAGGACTGGATCGTTATCCCACTGTGAACCTCCAGGCGTCAGAATAACCAGGAAATCAAAGCCAGGACTGGATCGTTATCCCACAGTGAACCTCCAGGCGTCAGAATAACCAGGAAATCAAAGCCAGGACTGGATCGTTATTCCACAGTGAACCTCCAGGCGTCAGAATAACCAGGAAATCAAACCCAGGACTGGATCGTTATCACACTGTGAACTTCCAGGCGTCAGAATAACCAGGAAATCAAAGCCAGGACTGGATCGTTATCCCACTGTGAACCTCCAGACGTCAGAATAACCAGGAAATCAAACCCAGGACGGATCGTTATCCCACTGTGAACCTCCAGACGTTAGAATAACCAGGAAATCAAACCCAGGACTGGATCGTTATCCCACTGTGAACCTCCAGACGTCAGAATAACCAGGAAATCAAACCCAGGACTGGATCGTTATCCCACTCCAGACGTCAGAATAACCAGGAAATCAAATCCAGGACAGGATCGTTATCCCACAGTGAACCTACAGGCGTCAGAATAACCAGGAAATCAAACCCAGGACTGGATCGTTATCCCACTCCAGACGTCAGAATAACCAGGAAATCAAACCCAGGACTGGATCGTTATCCCACTCCAGACGTCAGAATAACCAGGAAATCAAATTCAGGACTGGATCGTTATCCCACTGTGAACCTCCAGAAGTCAGAATAACCAGGAAATCAAACCCAGGACTGGATCGTTATCCCACTCCAGACGTCAGAATAACCAGGAAATCAAATTCAGGACTGGATCGTTATCCCACTGTGAACCTCCAGACGTCAGAATAACAAGGAAATCAAACCCAGGACTGGATCGTTATCCCACTCCAGACGTCAGAATAACCAGGAAATCAAATCCAGGACAGGATCGTTATCCCACAGTGAACCTCCAGGCGTCAGAATAACCAGGAAATCAAACCCAGGACTGGATCGTTATCCCACTCCAGACGTCAGAATAACCAGGAAATCAAACCCAGGACTGGATCGTTATCCCACTGTGAACCTTCAGATGTCAGAATAACCAGGAAATCAAACCCAGGACTGGATTATTATCCCACTCCAGACGTCAGAATAACCAGGAAATCAAATTCAGGATAGGATCGTTATCCCACAGTGAACCTCCAGGCGTCAGAATAACCAGGAAATCAAACCCAGGACTGGATCGTTATCCCACTCCAGACGTCAGAATAACCAGGAAATCAAACCCAGGACTGGATCGTTATCCCACTGTTAACCTTCAGACGTCAGAATAACCAGAAAATCAAACCCAGGACTGGATCGTTATCCCACTCCAGACGTCAGAATAACCAGGAAATCAAATTCAGGACTGGATCGTTATCCCACTGTGAAGCTCCAGAAGTCAGAATAACCAGGAAATCAAACCCAGGACTGGATCGTTATCCCACTCCAGACGTCAGAATAACCAGGAAATCAAATTCAGGACTGGATCGTTATCCCACTGTGAACCTCCAGACGTCAGAATAACCAGGAAATCAAACCCAGGACTGGATCGTTATCCCACTCCAGACGTCAGAATAACCAGGAAATCAAATCCAGGACAGGATCGTTATCCCACAGTGAACCTCCAGGCGTCAGAATAACCAGGAAATCAAACCCAGGACTGGATCGTTATCCCACTCCAGACGTCAGAATAACCAGGAAATCAAACCCAGGACTGGATCGTTATCCCACTGTGAACCTTCAGACATCAGAATAACCAGAAAATCAAACCCAGGACTGGATCGTTATCCCACTCCAGACGTCAGAATAACCAGGAAATCAAACCCAGGACTGGATCGTTATCCCACTGTGAACCTTCAGACATCAGAATAACCAGAAAATCAAACCCAGGACTGGATCGTTATCCCACTGTGAACCTGTTGCTGTGTGTATGCCGCAGTGTGGGGTGCCTCCCTCTCACGTCCAGACGTCAGAATAACCAGGAAATCAAACCCAGGACTGGATCGTTATCCCACTGTGAACCTCCAGGCATCAGAATAACCAGGAAATCAAACCCAGGACTGGATCGTTATCCCACTGTGAACCTCCAGGCGTCAGAATAACCAGGAAATCAAACCCAGGACTGGATCGTTATCCCACTGTGAACCTCCAGGCGTCAGAATAACCAGGAAATCAAATCCAGGACAGGATCGTTATCCCACAGTGAACCTCCAGGCGTCAGAATAACCAGGAAATCAAACCCAGGACTGGATCGTTATCCCACTCCAGACGTCAGAATAACCAGGAAATCAAACCCAGGACTGGATCGTTATCCCACTGTGAACCTTCAGACGTCAGAATAACCAGGAAATCAAACCCAGGACTGGATCATTATCCCACTCCAGACGTCAGAATAACCAGGAAATCAAATTCAGGACAGGATCGTTATCCCACAGTGAACCTCCAGGCGTCAGAATAACCAGGAAATCAAACCCAGGACTGGATCGTTATCCCACTCCAGACGTCAGAATAACCAGGAATTCAAACCCAGGACTGGATCGTTATCCCACTGTGAACCTCCAGACGTCAGAATAACCAGGAAATCAAACCCAGGACTGGATCGTTACCCCACTGTCAACCTCCAGACGTCAGAATAACCAGGAAATCAAACCCAGGACTGGATCGTTATCCCACTCCAGACGTCAGAATAACCAGGAAATCAAAACCAGGACTGGATCGTTATCCCACTGTGAACCTTCAGACATCAGAATAACCAGAAAATCAAACCCAGGACTGGATCGTTATCCCACTCCAGACGTCAGAATAACCAGGAAATCAAACCCAGGACTGGATCGTTATCCCACTGTGAACCTTCAGACATCAGAATAACCAGAAAATCAAACCCAGGACTGGATCGTTATCCCACTGTGAACCTGTTGCTGTGTGTATGCCGCAGTGTGGGGTGCCTCCCTCTCACGTCCAGACGTCAGAATAACCAGGAAATCAAACCCAGGACTGGATCGTTATCCCACTGTGAACCTCCAGGCGTCAGAATAACCAGGAAATCAAAGCCAGGACTGGATCGTTATCCCACAGTGAACCTCCAGGCGTCAGAATAACCAGGAAATCAAAGCCAGGACTGGATCGTTATCCTACTGTGAACCTCCAGGCGTCAGAATAACCAGGAAATCAAACCCAGTACTGGATCGTTATCCCACTGTGAACCTCCAGACGTCAGAATAACCAGGAAATCAAACCCAGGACTGGATTGTTATCCCACTCCAGACGTCAGAATAACCAGGAAGTCAAATCCAGGACAGGATCGTTATCCCACTCGAGACGTCAGAATAACTAGAAAATCAAACCCAGGACTGGATCGTTATCCCACTCCAGACGTCAGAATAACCAGGAAATCAAACCCAGGACTGGATCGTTATCCCACTCCAGACGTCAGAATAACCAGGAAATCAAATCCAGGACAGGATCGTTATCCCACTCGAGACGTCAGAATAACCAGGAAATCAAATTCAGGACTGGATCGTTATCCCACTCGAGACGTCAGAATAACCAGGAAATCAAACCCAGGACTGGATCGTTATCCCACTGTGAACCTTCAGACGTCAGAATAACCAGAAAATCAAACCCAGGACTGGATCGTTATCCCACTCCAGACGTCAGAATAACCAGGAAATCAAATTCAGGACTGGATCGTTATCCCACTGTGAACCTCCAGGCGTCAGAATAACCAGGAAATCAAACCCAGGACTGGATCGTTATCCCACTCCAGACGTCAGAATAACCAGGAAATCAAACCCAGGACTGGATCGTTATCCCACTGTGAACCTTCAGACGTCAGAATAACCAGAAAATCAAACCCAGGACTGGATCGTTATCCCACTCCAGACGTCAGAATAACCAGGAAATCAAATTCAGGACTGGATCGTTATCCCACTGTGAACCTCCAGACGTCAGAATAACCAGGAAATCAAACCCAGGACTGGATCGTTATCCCACTCCAGACGTCAGAATAACCAGGAAATCAAATCCAGGACAGGATCGTTATCCCACAGTGAACCTCCAGGCGTCAGAATAACCAGGAAATCAAACCCAGGACTGGATCGTTATCCCACTCCAGACGTCAGAATAACCAGGAAATCAAACCCAGGACTGGATCGTTATCCCACTGTGAACCTTCAGACGTCAGAATAACCAGGAAATCAAACCCAGGACTGGATCATTATCCCACTCCAGACGTCAGAATAACCAGGAAATCAAATTCAGGACAGGATCGTTATCCCACAGTGAACCTCCAGGCGTCAGAATAACCAGGAAATCAAACCCAGGACTGGATCGTTATCCCACTCCAGACGTCAGAATAACCAGGAAATCAAATCCAGGTCAGGATCGTTATCCCACAGTGAACCTCCAGGCGTCAGAATAACCAGGAAATCAAACCCAGGACTGGATCGTTATCCCACTCCAGACGTCAGAATAACCAGGAATTCAAACCCAGGACTGGATCGTTATCCCACTGTGAACCTCCAGACGTCAGAATAACCAGGAAATCAAACCCAGGACTGGATCGTTACCCCACTGTCAACCTCCAGACGTCAGAATAACCAGGAAATCAAACCCAGGACTGGATCGTTATCCCACTCCAGACGTCAGAATAACCAGGAAATCAAAACCAGGACTGGATCGTTATCCCACTGTGAACCTTCAGACATCAGAATAACCAGAAAATCAAACCCAGGACTGGATCGTTATCCCACTCCAGACGTCAGAATAACCAGGAAATCAAACCCAGGACTGGATCGTTATCCCACTGTGAACCTTCAGACATCAGAATAACCAGAAAATCAAACCCAGGACTGGATCGTTATCCCACTGTGAACCTGTTGCTGTGTGTATGCCGCAGTGTGGGGTGCCTCCCTCTCACGTCCAGACGTCAGAATAACCAGGAAATCAAACCCAGGACTGGATCGTTATCCCACTGTGAACCTCCAGGCGTCAGAATAACCAGGAAATCAAAGCCAGGACTGGATCGTTATCCCACAGTGAACCTCCAGGCGTCAGAATAACCAGGAAATCAAAGCCAGGACTGGATCGTTATCCTACTGTGAACCTCCAGGCGTCAGAATAACCAGGAAATCAAACCCAGTACTGGATCGTTATCCCACTGTGAACCTCCAGACGTCAGAATAACCAGGAAATCAAACCCAGGACTGGATTGTTATCCCACTCCAGACGTCAGAATAACCAGGAAGTCAAATCCAGGACAGGATCGTTATCCCACTCGAGACGTCAGAATAACTAGAAAATCAAACCCAGGACTGGATCGTTATCCCACTCCAGACGTCAGAATAACCAGGAAATCAAACCCAGGACTGGATCGTTATCCCACTCCAGACGTCAGAATAACCAGGAAATCAAATCCAGGACAGGATCGTTATCCCACTCGAGACGTCAGAATAACCAGGAAATCAAATTCAGGACTGGATCGTTATCCCACTCGAGACGTCAGAATAACCAGGAAATCAAACCCAGGACTGGATCGTTATCCCACTGTGAACCTTCAGACGTCAGAATAACCAGAAAATCAAACCCAGGACTGGATCGTTATCCCACTCCAGACGTCAGAATAATCAGGAAATCAAATTCAGGACTGGATCGTTATCCCACTGTGAACCTCCAGAAGTCAGAATAACCAGGAAATCAAACCCAGGACTGGATCGTTATCCCACTCCAGACGTCAGAATAACCAGGAAATCAAATTCAGGACTGGATCGTTATCCCACTGTGAACCTCCAGACGTCAGAATAACCAGGAAATCAAACCCAGGACTGGATCGTTATCCCACTGTGAACCTCCAGACGTCAGAATAACCAGGAAATCAAACCCAGGACTGGATCGTTATCCCACTGTGAACCTCCAGACGTCAGAATAACCAGGAAATTAAACCCAGGACTGGATCGTTATCCCACTCCAGACGTCAGAATAACCAGGAAATCAAATCCAGGACAGGATCGTTATCCCACAGTGAACCTCCAGGCGTCAGAATAACCAGGAAATCAAATTCAGGACTGGATCGTTATCCCACTGTGAACCTCCAGACGTCAGAATAACCAGGAAATCAAACCCAGGACTGGATCGTTATCCCACTCCAGACGTCAGAATAACCAGAAATCAAATCCAGGACAGGATCGTTATCCCACAGTGAACCTCCAGGCGTCAGAATAACCAGGAAATCAAACCCAGGACTGGATCGTTATCCCACTCCAGACGTCAGAATAACCAGGAAATCAAACCCAGGACTGGATCGTTATCCCACTGTGAACCTTCAGACGTCAGAATAACCAGGAAATCAAACCCAGGACTGGATCATTATCCCACTCCAGACGTCAGAATAACCAGGAAATCAAACCCAGGACAGGATCGTTATCCCACAGTGAACCTCCAGGCGTCAGAATAACCAGGAAATCAAACCCAGGACTGGATCGTTATCCCACTCCAGACGTCAGAATAACCAGGAAATCAAATCCAGGACAGGATCGTTATCCCACAGTGAACCTCCAGGCGTCAGAATAACCAGGAAATCAAACCCAGGACTGGATCTTTATCCCACTGTGAACCAACTTTATGCCTTCCAAATGAGCTAATTTGCAACAAAAAAAAACCAGTCTTTCGATAAAAACTGAACAATAAAAACAAGCAAGAAACCTCCCTGTCCTGTCTGCCTCAGTCACTAGACCTCTCTCATCTCAGACTTTTATATTTGCAGCGCTCGGCTGGCAGCCAATCACCGCGCAGCGCGGGATTCCTGCTCCAATAGGAATGGGTCAGGTGTCTTTCCGTGATCAAATGGGGGGGGGGGGGGGGGGGGGAAGGCGGGAAGCCGCGCGAGCCACAAGCCACTGGTTCTCCTCAGAAGGCACCCGGATGTGACTGGGGAGCTGCGGGGCTCTGAGGGCAGGGAGGAGCGCCCCCCCCCCCCCCCCCCCCCCCACACATGAAGTCGTGTTTGTGCTTCCTAACATTGCTTTTAGTCCTACATTTGCAACGCTATTAAATGTTTGAAATTATGAAAGTACTGTAATGGGTATTCCCCCCCCCCCCCAATCGCAGATATGATGTGGGGGCGGAGAACATACAGGGTTACCAGGTGTGTGGTGCGTTACCTGTTGGCTCACAGGATGGCTGAGCTTCCGCCACGGGGGAACCTGGGGCAATTATGATACTATGAGTAACCACTTACTCGGTGCAGCGCCTCCACCTGCGATGGTTCCTAGCAGAGCAGGAATTGTTCCCCGCAGGACACTTACAAATAACCAATACACAGTGATGTATAATAACTAATACCATTTAATGGGAACCGCATATAACACAATACCATGCAACATAGAATAACGGGTGTCCCTCTCTAGGGGCGACACTGACTACGGCGTCACGCAGGACGCTTCCCCAACACTAGATGATCCCACCCAGTGTCCCGAGGATCCCCACCCAATGTCCCGTACTCTTGCAGAGAGAGGCAATGGGTGACTGCGCAGTCACTATTACACTAAGTTGGTGCACTTGATGTTATGGATTGTACTTGCCCGAGCACTCCCGTGCTCGGATCTCCAACTGGCTTCACAAAGGATCAGTCGTGTGATGATTCCGTCTGATCCCAAACTGGAGATATTCTCTGTGGCCCCGACTTGAGCCCGAACTTCTTCACTGGAACCGCAGCGTCCGCTGAATCCCTATCTAACACTGGCGCTACCGTGACAGGATCCCTAACCTAGGGCCTGTCCCTGTAGCACCACAAACTGGGGAGTGAGGACCTCTCTGGGACCTAAGGGGTTAATAGCCTACTCCGTTCCCCTTACTCTTCCCAGTTCTGACTCTCACTAACAACTAACGCTCGCAGCTATGCGCTGCAACCTACGGGATGCGTACAGCAAATGTGCTGCACAAATACTCTGCCTTCTTGTCAGGCCTCACAGCACTGCCAGCCGTGACCCTGACAAGACAGCACACTATCTTGGGCCTCCCTCAGCACTTACCCACTGACCTGGTGGGGAGTTGGGGCCTACCTGGGATGTGGGTACCTATCTGGGTGCAGGAGCTGCACTCGCTCCCCGCACCCTTCCTTCCCTCACAGCTCCCCGGCTCCAACTGACTAACGTGGCTCAGAGCGCGAAATGTATCTCTTGCCTGCCTGGAGATCCTAAGCCCTATTGGCTCCCTGGCATCACGTGGGGCGCGCAGAGGCTCCTGGGACTCGTAGTCCCTACCTAGAGCCTTCCCTGGTAGGCTAGGGCTTCGCGGGCTTTCTATGTCCTGCACCTGCGCAAGCTGTCTGGGGCTGCCTCAACCTTTCCCTGACTAGCCTCACGCTCGCGCGACTTCTCCCTAGCTCTGGGGCCTTACCTACGCATGCGCGATCACTGCTCATGCGCGAGTCCCTATCTAATGGCGGCGCCCTCACCGCCCGGCTCCGAGAGCGCCGGGATCCCTGTGACGTGCGTGCGGCCTTGGCAATCGGCCGCACGCGTCCCCGGCAACCCCCGAGCCGGGACCTGACCGCCCTCACCTCTGCGATCGCCGGGCGGAGCCGCCATTGGACTCGGCGGCACCCGCGATCGGCAGCTAGGTGAGGGGGGTGCTGACAGGCTGGGGATACCTGGCTACATCACATATGGTGTTACATGGATGAGTGGTTTCACTTAATTACATCATCAGGCTCAAGCAGGGGTGGGCAACTCCAGTCCTCAAGGGCCACCAACAGGTCATGTTTTCAGGATATCCCTGTTTCAGCACAGGTGGCTGTCGAAGCACCTGATTGAGACTGAGCCACCTATGCTGAAGCAGGGATATCCTGAAAATATGACCTGTTGGTGGCCCTTGAAGATTGGAGTAGCCCACCCCTAGGCTAAAGGTATCGCTGCTTGCTCTGAGGATACATGGAGAATTCACGAGTAATCCAGTCAGCTGTGCTGTGGCTTGTGCCTTTTCACCGTGAAATAGATTATACCAAGTATCTACCTCAATGTCTTGCATAGTACATACACAGCGTGAACCCTGCTCATAAAAAGTATATTTGTTTTAGATTAACTCATTTCATAGCGCGGTGAGCATGTTTGCAGATGCTACAGGGAAGTACAAGATGGATAAACTTATACAACTTAGGAGCGGTGGCAAATATTTTTTCTTGTGTATTTTATATAATTATTTTGTTTTCCCTATTTTTCTAATCATGGTCCAGTACACATGCAGATGCCACCAACATGTAAATGTTCTTTAAACAAAACAAAAATACACGTTACGTGACGCCTGACGGTGTGTAATTTCACGCGCATTTACATTGTTTCAATGGCATTGTGTCAAATCTTGCGTTAAATCGATGCTCCAGATGACGGAGCGTCTTGTTAATTGTGCAACAATGTTGGGAAGAAAATAAGGGGCAACTGCAGCAGAAGTACTTTTCTGCTGCACCGTGGTACTGAAAAGGTTATCTTCTGAGGGGCCGTGCACTCTTGCTCTTTATAAGACCTGCTAGGTGGTATTCCTAGTGTCATCCAAAGCTCTGTCAATAATAGTTCACTATCACTGTAACAGTGGCCAACTCCAGTCCTCGAGGGCCACCAACAGGCCAGCTATTAGGGATATCCCTGCTTCAGCACAGGTGACTCAATCAGTGTCTCAGTCATAATGATTGAGCCACCTGTGCTAAAGCCAGGGATATCCTGAAAACCTGACCAGTCCTCAAGGGCCACCAACAGGAGTTGGCCACCCCCTGCTGCACATCCTTCACAACAGACTCTTATAAGCACACGTTTGCTGACACCAATGGTTTATGCCATGTCTGGGGTATAGTTAGACAAGTCTATAAATGACGACCATCAAAACGTTTATGCTTAGAAACTGCACAGTGATCTGAAATTGGCCCATGACTTGATCTAGATCCCATTCTATTGTGCTAGTTAGCTTTGTTCCTATGACCTACTAACCGTGCATGAATATGATTTTGCAGAATACCAGTTTTAGCCACTGTTATTTGAAAAGTTTTGTTGCTTACTATTTTAGCAAACGTAAGTGTTATTGGAACTGTATTTAATTACGTTTTGCCATCTTACACTTTATGGAATTAAATATGCCCAAATTGCGTGGTTTTTTAGAGCATTTAGGGCCTCATGCAGAGAGCAGCGAGAAGCTGTGTTTCGCCAGCTTGCAGCGAAATATTTCATCCAAAAGTAAAGAACTGGCGCGAATGAGGGGAAAAGAGAGAAAAGCGCAATTTTTTTGTTTTGTTTGAAAAACGCGCCGCGTGGTTGGCGAGACCCTATATTTCTGCAGTCTTTTAAACCGCCGTATGCAGAAAGGCACGATCGCCATCTAGTGGCCATTCGCACCATTAAAATGGAGAGAAATTGTACTATTTGCTCCGCCAAAAAAAGTTGGCTGGAAGCTGGAGCTCACCGGCGAGAGGGAAAAGAAGAGAAAAAAACGCGTTTTTTTTCAAACATGTTTCCCCAGCGCGCATCTCGCCGGTTGAAAGTCTCCATATTCACACATCATTTTAAATGCAGTTTTCGGGCCTTTCTGCATATGGAGATAAAATCACGCCATTACAGGTACAATTTATTAACATCTCCAATTTATTTTAGCGCTGCTCTCTGCATGAGGCCCTTAGAATCTAATAACACGTTGGTTTTAGATTTTTACGGTTTCATCTAACAGTCGACATAAAGCTGTATTTAGATACCTGATGGCCTATTCCAGTGTTTTTCAAACCCACGCCCGCTCCAGGTGAATGCACCTTTTTTGTGTGTGTATTTTAATAGAATGTTATATGGTTGCCTCAAAAACCTGGTGTGACCATTGGCCACAAGGAGAGGTTTCACCAACCTTGGCCTATTCCCTCTTACTAAATATTGGAAAATCAGTGACACACGAGGTGGAAATGTGCAACCCTAGTAAATGCAATGCTACATAATTTTGCTGCTGGTGCAAGTAATACAACTCCATTGTCAGTCATGGGTTACAACTCCAAAGAGAGGCATCCGTATGATTTTTCTGTTAGCAGTCTCACTCCTAGGTCTTACTCTTTCAATGTTCTTGCAGTAGCTGGGGATTATATATGAATATATAATCTCTTGATTTAAGCACACTTTACAAAAGAAAATGACCCTTCCATGTGATGGACATGCCATAATAGTCTAGAAAATGTATTATTCTGGATAAATTCTGTGTCCTCTAAACATTTCCCCCCCTTCTATTTCTCAAAGACTTATAGGGCAGCGAGTTGTGTGTAGAATCAACTAAACAATGCTTCCTCAGTTCTAGCATTTGTAATATGCGCCTGATCTGTTCCGTGCACAGGTTAAAATGATGTGGCCCAACTTTAACGCTAAAATAAAGTTCTTCATATACACTAATGGTGTGGCTTTTATAGGTGGGTTCTGTTGCTTGTAATAATGACCTCGCTGCAGTATGATCTTAAAACACACTGTTGCAGGTAAAGAGACAAGACCACTTAACACCAAAATAGGATTTCTAAATGTAAAGTGTCTCCCAAGACTAAACAAACAAGCTTGTTCACACCAAAGTGAAGAAAATATATATATATTTTTATAGCAAATCAAGACACTTTGTTTCTCAGAAGTCAGTCATGGTGTGAGTAAGTAGACAGCAGTTACAGATTTGGTTCAGTAATGTGCCAAGAGACCTTCAATTGGTTAGTAAAGATTTTGATGCTTAATTTCATTCTTTATAAGGGTAGAACAGAAGCTTTCAGTGGGAAACATCTCGATTTCACACCATTCTGTAGTTCAATGGGTAGTCCAATTTAGAAAGTCCAAAAACTTATCAAAGATTAGAGCAGAAATTAGAATTTACCTGAGGCTTTACGGCAAGGGTTCTGTGAACTCCAGTCCTCAACCCACCCCCAACAGGTCAGGTTTTCAGGATATCCCAGCTTCAGCACAGGGGGCTCAATCTGCCCCTGCTTCAGCACAGGTGACTAAATCAGAGGCTCAGTGTTCGACTGAGCTACCAGTGCTGAAGCTGGGATATCCTGAAAACCCGGAGGTGGGGGTCGGGGGGGACTTTGAGGACTGGAGTTGAGCGCCCCTGCTTTAAGGACTGCAAAACGGCCCCATCACCAACAGCTGTTCAAGAATGTAATTGTAAAAACTCTTCAACGTATTTGTATACCATGCAAATGATTAGAAAGAAAATGCTTATTTTAATGTACTTTGATATCTTCTTTTTTTTTTTTTTTAATCGGTTCATTAACCTATGTGACGATCACATATGAATCTTGTCATACTATGGTCTACCCATTTCAAAAGGTGAGGACCATGGCCAAGATACATCAAGCCGCAATGCATGCAAGTCGGTTACTGCCAGATCAGGGTGGGATACCCACATCACGGTTTGATGGCTCCCAGCCCATGTGTTTCGGGGGCCTGCTTAATGAGATTTGGCAACACATTTTAAAACTTGCAGTTACTTAAGATTGTAATCCTTCTTCCTATATTAGGTATCCAACAGTGCCATGTTCAACAGGTATATTTTGAACATATCTAAATTATATCTGGAGACAAAAGAAGGATGTCATTGGAACAGGATTTACTTTTGAAGCGGAGATCCCAGATTACACACCATTACTTTTTAGTTGTGTTGTGGGTGGAACATTTTCAATCCAGTTCAAAAATTACTTGTTTTTCAACAAAAATATTGGAATGATTTCATCCATATAACTTTAGTTTTCCTTCTCCAATAGAGTAAAATATACAAACGTCTTGATCACATCTTGTTTTTTCATTTAGCTGCAAAAAAAATATCCAACCCCCTGAGAATGGCCAACAAGCCAATATTAACGAAGGTATTACATAATATTGTGTACTATCTGCAGTTTTTAAAATAGTTTTGAATTAAGAAATCCCATCTCCATGAATATTGCAGAGTAAAGTTGTAAACTTTGTGGCTTAGTGGTATGTTCATTCATTTATATCATACAAATGTTCTTTTAGTATGCGGTTAATAACAAAAACAAGGGGTATGAGTCATTGAGTGATACATATACTTAGTAGAAAAAAAAGTTATATCTATGGCGCTCTGCACTAGTGTATAGTCAATAGATCTATAAGAGGGGATACTCGTTAATCTATCCAACGCTTGATGCCTTCTTGCCTTTGGTAAGCAGGTACCCCCACCTGAGTTGGAGTGTCCTTATTGAACCCTTTTATATGTATTTTTATATATGATATGTCATAATTAAATGTGTTTGCATTATTCATTGTCACCTGTTGATCTCAGCGTTTGTTTAGTGTTAGGTGTGTGTTACATGTTGTTTGCAGCAGTATTATGCTATGATCTTTGATTTTCTTTTTTCTATGTACCCTTTCATCACGTGGAGCACCTTTATGGACGGATCAATACCGTGATACTGGTTGTATAAATCTGTTTATTATTATTATTCATCTAATATTGACTATACACTAGTGCAGAGCGCCATAGATATAACTTTTTTTTCTACTTATAACCCTGACCCCTGGTCAGGTGATAGATCAAAGGCAGCCAGCCTATTTGTTGGATATAGCGCTACCTATTTTTTTCGTTTCACATATATACTTAACCGCATCATAAAAATAAATATAAAAGTAAAAAATATTACTGTATCCAATTAGAACATGAACTTTAAAGTTGGCTACATACATATACAACATTGACCAAAAGTACAAAGTTGCTCTGTACGGACTGCACTACAAGTTGAAGATCATAAGCACCATTTGGGATTCGTTTTGGGGAGGGGGCTGTGGAATGTTTACCACAAGTCAACCAGTACACGAGGAAAGATCTAAAGGTTCGGGTGGACAACTCAGAACCATTTTATCAGATTTATCCAGTAGTTTTATCCCTCCCATGGATTGGTTTGTCTCTTTCTACTTCCTTCACCAACATTATTTCATCCACAGTTAGGGAAATGGTTGGTGTAGCTGCATGTTCATGAAGGCTTCCAACAATAACCGCCACCAACATCATCATCATACACATTGTGAGTTTGGAGAAGGTGGTCCACATTTACCTAGCAGTCTTCGCCATGAGACACTGAGCTCTGGTTTACAGCTCATTGACTTGAATGTGCTGTAAGGTATCTTGGGAAAAGACGGCTTGGTAAATATGGGCCTTAATCTCGTTGCTGTTAAACATGCTGGGTTGAACAGTTTAAAGTTATGTCGTCGGAGTAAAAATCGACACATGATTATGCAGGAGGACGACTGTACCGACAAGACGGCTTCTCACTCCAGAAATAGGTGACATTATAAAAGTCAATGTTGAATATGAAGGTTAAAAACATTATCTAGGTTTCTTCAGTAATAAACCATCAAAAGCATGCCTTTCTTTCAACTCACAGTAAAAAGCCAGCACAGTAGCTTAAGATGATGAAATCAAACCCCGCTCTTGCTTCCTAAAAAGATCTTGAAGTAGATCAGCTCTTCCCTCTTGCTGCTGCTGTGATGTGAAGGTACCCCTCCTCCACCAATAACCGTCGTAAGAAGACTCCAAACGTCAGGTGTAAATGAAAAATTAAACACAGAAGCGCACCAAGGGTCAAGATTTATGTAATAACAATAAAATAAATAACATGTAAAACCTAACATATAAGAACATATAGGTCCAGTAGATCAGTGCACAGGTAATCAGTTCGAATTGGTTCCTGGGCGAAGGGGGTAGGTGCTGAGACTCACAGATCAGTCCCGCGCGCTGGGGCTGGCTTGCTCGGCACCACGCTGTTGTTACTTCCGGGTTGCGGCTTCTCGCAGGACCCGTGTATAGTAGTCCACCACAATCGCCGGTATTCCAACACACATCCCACTCGAGCGAGGAGAAGGAAATGTCTCTAACTTCTTGTTGGAGGGCTGGAACTTGTTCAACCAAAGGTCTGGATACCAGTGTGCACTGTGTGAACTCCGCGCGGGACTGATCTGTGAGTCTCAGCACCTACCCCCTGCGCCCAGGAACCAATTCGAACTGATTACCTGTGCACTGATCTACTGGACCTATATATTCTTATATGTAAGTTTTTACATGTTATTTATTTTATTGTTATTACATAAATCTTGACCCTTGGTGCGCTTCTGTGTTTATTTTTCATTTACAGTAGCTTAAGAGTTGAGTTTTACACATCTTTTTTGACAAAATAAAGTTTTAAAAAAAATTGTCGAGGCAGGTTATTAATTTCATTAATCTGGGCAAACCATTAAATCCTGTGAGTTGTCTCTCATATAGTTTTGATATCTCGAGAGGGTGTGTCCTGTGGCAGGGACTGCCGGTGAGACTTAACCATTTGCAGGCGCTTTCCACGCAGTGTAAAATGGGACCAAGTAAAGAGCTGGAGAAGAGCACAAGTTATTGGAATGAAGACAAGAAGGTAAAAACATCCCTGACGGAGTGTAGCAGTCAATATTCTGCCAGAACCCTGCTGCGGTTCAGCACTGACATTATTCATTGCATCCCGCTGAAAGATGTCAAATCCTATAGTAAAAAGGGAGAGGAGGTTACAAAAGACAAAAATATACGAGGCAGTATATACATAAGGAATACAGGAAGAAGAAAAAATTAATAAAGAATCCCCATATTTAATGATATCCCAGCTTCAGCACACTTCGCTCAATCAGTGGCTCAGTTGAAGACTGAGCCAACTGTGCTGAAGCAGGGATATCCTTAAAACCTGATCTGTTCAGGGGTCCTGAGCACCCCTGATGTAGACTACTCAAAAAAAAGTAAACAATACAAGTTGTGGTATAATATACTTTACATCAGCTTAAACGGCAATAGTTTAATTGTACGCCTATCAAAGATTACGGATTGATCGGGTTTGTTTTTATATATAGTGCCTAAAACAAAAGCATTTACCTGTATAAACACAAAGTAACCATGTGCCAACTAGAGGAGCAAACGTCTGCCCGGGCTTGGTCACCAAGGCCACCATCCCAAATAACAGAGCCGAGGCGGCTTGTTTTCTGCTGTTCAACACAAAATCTTCATCCACCAGATCAGTGACCACCAGGTTCAGTAGCTTGCATGTACCCTCCGTGAACACCCGGTTACTGCAACAGGGCAAAAATGGTGTTATATTCTTCTATGGTTCAGACACCCATCAGTGGAACCAAAATACAAATCTTCCCATTGTGCATGACTATATGTCCAAGTCCTTTCCATCCCTGAAGAAGCAAAGAAGGGCGAGTCACCATGTTGGTGCTTTCTTCCATGTAGTAACAAAGCAGGGAGAGGGAGTAAGGGGTATGATACCTTTTATTGGACCAACAAATAGTTGAAGTTTTCGACCTCTCATGGTCCTTCATCAGGTTCCAATGAAGATCACCTGATGAAGGACCTTGAGAGGTTCGAAAGCTTGTAACATATCAACTACTCGTTGGTCCAATAAAAGGTATCATACCCCCTACTCCCTCTCCCTCCTTTGTTACTACATATATAAAGAAGAAACCAATGGGTTGTACATGATCTACAAAGACACCTTCTGTAAACATGTTAGTCAAACTCAAATACAATGAAAGCAGCAGCACTTTTTGGCAATAAAAAACGAATGTAGTTCACTGACATCATTACAAAACGCTACACTAACATTTCGGTCCAATGCAGTTGACATTTGTCAACTCACCAAAACATTAGCACTCTATACTAATAATTTGATTGAGCTACATTAAATGATTTTACTTGCATAGGATTGCTGCTGCCATTGTTACATTGTATGCGTTAAAGTATCCGAGCAATAATCTTATACACACACATAGACTTGTTTTAAATTAATCCAAAAACAACTATTTGTTCTCTGTGTGTAGGGATTTGGAAGTGTCAATAATACTGCAAATGTTCTGCAGTTCCCATTGCGTGGTCTGCTTTATTTATAGCAGGACCACACATTCTGATGCTCATCAATGCATCCCAGAAACATTGAGAACATACTAACCTGGCTATAAAGATACAAAGCAGGTATATCTGGTCAGGTCCTGCTATAAGCATTACCACACTGAGGACCAACTTCAGGATAAACAACCATCGGACAACACTGTAAACACCATATTTTTGGCACATGGACAAGAAGTACATGTTATTTAGATGCGGGGCTATGTAAGAAATACCTGAGAAGAGAAGAAAAACACATTAGATAAACATGTCAGCTGTTAAATATACAGATGTAATGCAATCACCAACACTCAACAGATACACAAGAATCTATATTACACTTGGCAATGGTTAAAAAAAAAACACACAAAAGCCTACATTTTTATGCCGTGTCTTGCTGCCTGTCAGTGGAACAAACCTCTTCGTGACAAAAGCAAAAAGTTCTTTAAAGTGAGTTTTCAAATGAAAAAGACAGGATTAAAAAATGAATCTATCCTTAATAAGCGGTCGGTTTATTAAGCTAGGCTCATAAATAGTGTTTAATTAGTCTTCGACTGAGTCACTGATTGAGCCACCGGTACTGAAGTAAGGTTATCCTGAAAACCTGACCTGTTGGTGGCCCTTGAGGACTGGAGTTGCCCACCCCCGGAATAACGCCATATGTTCATAAAATGACAGGGAAGGGGGCAAAAACAGAATGAAACTGGTTTACTTACCGAGGAGGAATGATCCAGTAGACAGTGAGATTCTGTCAGACAGCAAGTGATCCAGGAAGAGGGGGAAAAAGTTACTGTTGAAGTGGCAGTGAAAAACCTGAAAAATAACACAGCTAATCACTTCTGCAGTCCTCAAAACCTCAGTCCGCCCGTCACTTACAAACATGACTTGAACGCTCTTACACAGCACACTCCCTCCTGCATTGAGAGCTAGCGAGCCTAAGAAGCCATGAATACAAACATAACCAGTAGTGTGAGTAAACACTGCAGGGATTCAATTGCAAAGAGCAGTCAAAAATACCCAGATAACACTGTTATGGATACAGTACACTAATGAGCTTGTGTAACACCATCCTATTTGATTTTGTTTTATTGAGATAGCCACATTTGAATGACGTACACGAGAATATCCAGAGCACACGAGTCAATGCATCCCAAAAATATATGGTAGAATATTACATATTCAAAAAACTGAATTCCACGTTTCAGTCAACAAGGACCTTCGTCTGAGAATTTAATGAAGTACAGATTGTACACAACTATTCTACACTTGACAGAGTGAACTGTTTTTCTATGAAGTGTTCATTGGAAATTGTTACAGAGAGTGAGGAGAGAGACACACTCTCCAATGGTCTTTCAAAAAGAGAACATTTATTACAGTGTGATCAAGGTTTCGGGTCCGCTTGCGTATGCACTGCAATAAATGTTCTATTTTTGAGAGACCACTGGAGAGTGACTCTGTATCGTGGGTGGATCCGTGAGCAGCAGGACTACTTCTGCTTAGCACCTGTGGTGTCTACATCTGGTTCCGTGAGGTCCACCGTTACTCGGACCATTGGAAATTGTTGCCATTGTGTGTTGACTCCCGAGGTCTCTCCAAAGTATGATTATTCAATTCAAGGCCTTCCTAATACTGCTTAACACGTAATCACCTCAGCAGCAACTGCAGTTTCTTTTGTTTATTGTTCTTCCTGGATGAAGTGCAACTTTATATATGAATTTATTTATATTAAAACTCAACTGGTGAGGCTTAAAAAATTCTAAAACAAAAAAAAAACCGCCTGAAATATTTATTAAGGATTTATCAGTTACACGGGATACATTATCAGTATGGTGCATCTCTGTGGATGGATTAACCCAATGATAATGTTGAAGCTTGGGAACAAAATACATTTCATGAATAAGCTTTTAACATGCACACTGCAGATTTATACAGCTACTGGCATCACTAATCATATTTGTTAAGCCTGCTATTATTCATAAGAGGGGAGACCGTGGTGTGGTTTACAAGCTTATAATGCTTTGGCCTAAGAATTTAACTAAATGACCCTCACTTCTGAAAAGAAAAACAGATAAGTATTTAACTATATAATTTGTCATATTGGATTGGGGCTTTGTCTTTTGTTGTATACATGAGGTCACAATCTCAATAGTACTCCTTTTCACACAAATATATATGGTGTGGTGGGTTTCGGCTCTGAGCTTGCAGGGATAGTGTGTGTGTGCTATTATTCAAAACAAGAAGTAGGTGAAATATGAATCAGAATATGAAAGATGGATACCCTCGAAATAAAGAGACACTATTGAAATGTAGATTTTATCCGGATGTCTGGCAGGGAGGTTCTGAGCCCTAGTGAACTCTGCACCTCAATATTCAGGATAAAAAGTGTTCAACTTACTTGTACCAAATTCATACTGACGAACCAGAGGAAATTCCGGTGTCTAGACAGCTGTTTGAGGTATTCCGTCAGAGTGATCCTTTTCTCTGGAGGGACGGATGGTTGATTAACATAAAGTCTAGGAAGAAGAAAATACAAAACTGGTTTTTATATTTTCGCTACCTCAGCAACAACAAAATGCAACTTTATTACAGTTCCTAGCTGAAAACGCCTGCTCTTTGGAAGCGTTTTAGTGCTGCAAGAAATCTACTAATCTGAAAGGTTTTGTCATCCTACTGATTAATCTCCTTCACGTTATTGTATTGTAGTAACAGAGGAGGGTTACGGAGTAGGTATGATACCTTTTATTGGACCCACAACTAGTTGATATGTTACAAGCTTTCGAACCTCTCAAGGTCTTTCATCGGGAGCCCCGAGAGGTTCGAAAGTTTGTAACATCTCAACTACGTGTTGATCCAATAAAAAGGCGTCATACCCCCTACTCCCTCACCCTCCTCTGTTACTACATGGAAGAAAGGACCAACACGGCGACCCACCCTTCTTTGCCTGTCGTATTGCGTCCCACGCTACATTTTATAATGGGATTCTGCATTGGGTATAGATGCTGTGGAAAGCCGGAGCTATCACTTCTATACTGTAAAAAGACATGATAGTGGTGAGAGAAGATACAGTTTATAACCAATTGTGAAGTTGTCTGAATGTTATCAGACAACTGTAGTTCCAAAGCAGAATACAGGCCAGGCTTTACCATTGTTGCTAATAAGAAGCATATAAATCTAACAAACAAATAATTCACCTTTTTGCCAGTCTTGGTATGTAGTAATCCACTTATGCCCTAATGAGCCTTTGTGAGCTGTGTAAATGTGTATATTGCAATGGTAATGTAAGCAGGATGTCGCTCTAAATGACACCACAGTTAATTTATACAAAAACCCTTTACATTTTTTAAAGATTTGTGGTGATTTAAAAATGCTTTTTGCTGGAAACCTGATGTTTTTAAGCCTTATAGATGCCACTTGTACGACTTTCCTATAAAGCACTGCTCCTACTGCCAATTCCTTTACTCCCCCAACAAATGTCAAACTAGCGGCTCAATGAGTAAAGACTCCCGGCAAGTCACTTTATCTCCCTGTGCCTCGGGCACCAAAAACTAATTGTAAACTCATCGGGACGGGGACTGTGTCTGAAACATTCCTATGTGCTGCGTACCAGCGCTATACTGTCATTGTGACGCGCTTTGAGTCCCCTTGGGAGAAATGCGCTATGCGAAACAAAGTTAATAAGTAAATATAAATTAGTACAAGGCCGTTGGACGCAGAACATAAAAAGTACTGTTGTGCAACTCAACACAAACAGAAGCTTGCCTGGTCACATTGCATGTATTTCAAGTATGAGGGGAAAGTCGTTACGGGAATCAAAGCATAACTTATTCATATACTGTACAACAAGGTCAAGTTTAGCTTTGCTCTTCGGGTATGTATGACTGACCTTGTAACCTGTAGCTCAAAAAAACACTTCCTGGTCTTTAGCAGCGCACACATTATTCTTATGATGATGTTCTGAAGTAGGGGTGCTCAATTCCAGTCCTCAAGCCCTCCAACAGATTTTTAGGGTATCCCAGCTTCAGCACAGGTGGCTCAATCAGTCCCTGCTTCAGCACAGGTGGCTCAATCAGAAGCTCAGTCTTCGACTTAGCCTCTGATTGAACCACCTGTGCTGACGCTGGGATATCCTGAAAACCCGACTTGTTGGGGGAGGGGGGGAGAAGGGGTGGCTTGAGGACTGGAGTTGAGCACCCTTGTTCTGAATGATTGTGTACATCAGAAACCCTGCAGTGCCCTTGTTGTGGAGCGTCGCCCATCTCCCCTATTTCATGTAAGAATGTTCTATTATGGAAACCGCATGGCAGAGAATGAATATGGTTGTGTCTATGTGTTTAAGTCACTCATGCATTCTTATTTTCTTTCTGCACCAAACAAAGAAAGTGATCCTCTATATAACACTATACATGTGTTACACAACTCGTCCTTTGGCTTTGTGCCAACGCCTCATTTGTCCCCATGTTGATAGAGTTAGAGACTACTCAATAGTAACCCATGGTCAACCCCTTCAACGCAACGCAACACATCACACTGTGGGACACGGCACTGCAACAATCAAATGGCTTCACATTTCTTTGCCATGCAAATGCTTGTTATATCAGAAATCTGGGGTCAAAGGTTCACCTACTCTTTCAATATGGAGTCCTGGTCATAACCGACTCTCGCCTTGGTCTCAAATCGTTGTCTGAGCAGCCATGTAGACACTGTAAACCCGAAAGCAGAGCAGGCTGCCAGGAGCACACAAAATATCCGAAAGGAGAAAAAGTCATCCTTGTTCCACACTGCGTAAGATGCAAAGACTGACAGGGATCCGATGGCGCTGAAAAGTGAGCAATGGAAGTTCAGGCTCGTTCTCTCGTTTGCGGACACGGCGAGGTCCGCGAGCAAGGCGTTGTGATTGAGATCGACCATGGTGAGGAAGCTGTCGTAGAGGCACAGGCAGATGAGGAACTGTAAGCCAGGGTGAGCCCAGGCAACCCAAAAGGCCAAGAAAGAAAGAGCAAACAAGGGTCCATTTCGGCTCAAAGCTTTGAGTCTCTTTAGCACCACTTCTGACGAGGAGATATCTACACCGGACCTGCAGCACGGAAACAATACAACTGTTAACCTTGGTCATTTCCTCTTTTGGTTACCAAAAGAATGATTGAAAGTTCACTAAATGGTGGGTTTCTTGCCCTTTCCAACACAGTTTTTATTTTTTTTCAATCCGATTCTCCATTCAGAATACATGTGTGTGTGTGTGTGTGTGTGTGTGTGTGTGTGTGTGTGTGTGTGTGTGTGTGTGTGTGTGTGTGTGTGTGTGTGTGTGCCCGTGTGCATGTGCGTTGTGACATAGTCCCAGGATAGTGGGCAGCTTTCTGTCTGATTTATAGAAGAAAGTGCAGACTTAGTATGGAGGTGATCCGCTCCACAGATGCAGTCACTAAGGCTGGCGAATAGGAAATCCATACCAGACTTTACAATGGTTCTGGTTTCCCTCACCTGCTCTCCTAATTAAGGAACAGGAATATATTGCAGTGAGGTTTCCTGCTCTAGTCTCTCAATCTTAGAGCCTGGGAGGAAAACTTCTGCTCCCCAGTATCCAGTTTGGGGTAGACGGCCCCCCCACATGTTGGCAGCATCTGAGGATCTAATGGGACGCTGTCCCCATCGGACAGTTAAGGACTCAATGTTATTATACCTGTGTGTTATTTAAAGTTGGTAACTGGCTTAGCCAGCCAATATTACAGATAGGGATATGCATGTGAGTTAGACTCCTGACAGGAGTAGATGTTTCCTTTTATGATTTCTTTTGTTCTTAAAGTGACGGTGTTTAAAATGTTTAGAGTCACTAATGGAGAAATACACCAATGAAGGTTGAGGGCTGAGTGCCTCTTGTGTGTAAGCACACGTGTTTGTCCCCCCTTTTCTACAAATTAAACCCTAGAAGACCGTGTTGCGAAGAGCCGGGGCAATCGGCAGCGCTACATAAAATGGGATATAGAGATTATATAGATAGATAGGAGAGAGAAATATATATATACACACACATCCATATATACACACTGTTAAAATATGAAGTGTCCGGGAGGTTAAAATGGATTAATCAAACCAGAATAAAAAATTAAAAAAAAGAGCTTAGGAAGCAAAATATAGGCCAGATCCACAAAAGGGAGCTAAGCTTTACTCTCATTCGTATGAATGGGAGCCGAGGTCTGCGAAACGTAGCACTCTTATGGATCTGGGCCCATATGAGTTAAACTCATATTATAGGCTTTCCAGGGGGTCACTTCTTTAAGAAAAAACTTTAAACAAACCACTTCAAATACAAATGTGTACATTTTCCTTCAGCAGCTGGACTTACTGTGTGTTAAGGAAAACGCGGTCACTTAGCCATCCAAACAGAGGATCGTTTAGGCTGTTCCATATTAAGAAAATGGTCTGTAATGATAAAGGTCGATTGCTTAAAATACATAATCTTATTCACAAAAAAAACATTTATACTATTCGGGGTGTGCGAGGGGGTCGCTACGCTCTGCACTGTCCCAACAGGACCCAATCAAGTTCCCCACGTCTGCTTCCAATTATCAAGCTGTATACACAGCACCCATTACTCAACTTTGCAGTTGTCTTTCCTGCAGGAATTCTAATTAATACTACATTTATTTTCTGCGGAAGCCGTGCAGAAGGGCCAGGAAACCGGTGTTAGATTAGGGATTTGTTTGCCTCCAAAAAGTGTTCGGTGGGACTACACCTTTAAGCGGAACGTTTATAATAGAAAGCTCCTAAAGTAGAACAAAGAAACAGTTCGCTCCTAGTTTTCTATCCAGGACGGATGTTACAGGAATCAAATGTAACAATATACATAATATCAAAGTGAAACGTTGCCGTCAGGGTCCATCATACCATGGTATCTCGGTTGCTAAAAACAAGGACTTGAGAACAATCGTTCTGACATTCATTATTTTACAGGTTGAACTGGGAAAATTGGAATCATAAAGACGGCGAGTTATAAAGCAGCTCAGTCATATAAATTGTGACCTATTGTATCAAATGTATGGTTTCTTTTTCAATACAGAAAATAATAATAACTGTATTTCACATAGCGCATTTCTCCCAATGGGACGCAAAGCCCTTCACAATTACAGTATAGTGCGCGGTACGCAGCGCATAGGAATGTTACAGACGCAGTCCCTGCCGAGTAGAACTTACAGTCGATGTTTCTGGTGCCTGAGGGACCGGGAGATAAAAGTGACTTGTCCAAAGTCACAAGGAGCCGACACAGGGAATTGAACAATTCTGATTCAACTCCTGGTTCAAACTCAGTGTCATTGCTATTAGAGTCACTGTCATTACTCACTGAGCTACACAGTGACATATAACTATTATAGATGTTAAAGCCATCATTCATTTGGCCATTTTTGTCAGCATTAAGCAAAACAAACCACACTTACAAGGATAAAGTTTTACCAATAGGTCACCCCCCCCATAACATGCCTGTGCTCAATCAATTCATCTTAAAGCCCCTGACGTTGTTTCAATCCTCTCAAACGGAACATGTACAAGGATAAGGTATGGATAATTATACAGAACAAGCCTCTGCTGCGAGGTATGGATATGCCTGTAATTAGCAGCATAGAGACATCACACGCAGGTACAGAGGTCTGGTGATTTTGCATTACAAGGTTAGGGTTTCAGCAAAGGACTATAAATAGTTAGGGGACACACAGCCAGTCTTAAACCTGAACCAGGATCTGAGATCCTTCGTCCCCTGATGTGTATTTGTAGTTTTTTTGTGGCAGTTTTGACAAAGAAATAAAAATCCAAGTATGACCACTTAACTACAGATATGGTCGGGGGGGTCAGGGACGCTGGCGCTAGCCCTGACCCTGCTGCCATTGTGTGTTCACCGGTTTGACTTTTGGACAGCCTGTTCATCACGTTGGAACCTCGGATAAGCTCCAGCCCTCCCCTACCCCCTTAATCCAATTTAAGTACAAAATAAAAATTAAAAGGAGCATACAGAACGGTCTGCTTTAAACAGTGATGGATAAAATACAGTTAATTAGGTTGTTAATATCAATTGATTGATCACTTACAACTAATTCCTTATACCCTTTCCTCTCTATTTCTACCCAGTTTTTTTTCCCTATTCATAATAGCAGCAATACCCCGCTCCCTCACTTCTGGAACTGTGCTATCCCTAGCTCAGGGTCTCCTGGTTCCCACCGTATTTACCTTTTTTAGGTGCTTGTGAAATGATGCTCTGATGATATTGTGGATTTCTATTGGCCCATGAGAGTAAGGCTTGAATGGCGGCCATATTGTTTTCCGAAAAGGGACCAGAAACACTGGGACAGAGACAGAAATGTCTCAGGAACTAAAAATAGCTCTTCATGGAACTCTCCCACCACTCCCCCCCCCAATTGTTTTTGCTTTTGACATTTTTTTAACAGGGTTTGGAACCAGGGGGTCCTCTAGACTGGAATGACACTATTGTCAGCTTTGGGGACCCCCTGGTTCCAGAGATACATACTGGTGAAGTTACCGATGTCACTGCCCATTCAGGAGAAACAAAATGGCTGTCCAAATCTCGCAAGTCCCGCATAGCAACAAGAAGCCACATCATCCGTTGCGGCTTCTTATTGGACGGCCATTTAAATCCCCAGCAGAAACCAGGAAGTAATACCAATAACCTCCCCAGTAAGTAAGTATCTCAGAAACTCCTCAGGAAGTTCCCCTGGTTCTAATTCAGATAACAAAAACAAAGTCGTCAGGGTTGCTGCTTTTATATAGAGCGCTCATTAAATTGGTATTAATAAATGCATTGGCCTCAACCTCTTCCCTATAACCAGGGGAAAAGTTTAAAAGACACACACCGGTATAGGCATAGAGTTTGAATGCAAGACATTCATGTATATACCCTTTCATATCAGACATTTTCACTAACCTCTCCGATCCAGAAGGACATTTTGTCGATCTTGTAAACGGAAACGAAGGTGTTCACGTAGTAAAGTAAGAAAACATTGTGCAGGATGGAAATGAAAAACGACAGCGAGCCGTACAGCACGGCTGTGGGGAGGTGGAGAAGGCGAGCCAGCAGGTCGGAAACCCATGGCGAGGTATTCAGCAGCGCTGGAATTCATCACTGGTCCACCATACCGGCTGCTAACACAAAGTCCCAGCTATTCCTCCTCCTGCAAAACAAAATACAACATGAGAAGTCAGCACACTTGATTTTGAATGATGTTCAGCTGCCATGTGTCTATTTGATTGTGATAACTTCTTGGGTTTCAAAATCAGATGACTCTTCCCCTTGTTCTACTTCCTTGTGCCATTTCTCAACCTGCTACATTCACAGGTTAGAACCCAGAGCTGGAGAGGATGCAATGAAGTCATTAAGAGCCTGGAATGAAAGTGCCCGGCTGTAAATCATACGCCTCGGTTTCTATAGGCTCTTACACAGAGCTGGATGTATGCCTCCGGGAAGCCGGCACAATATGACTAATATTCTGGGAATGTAGAAGTAAAAACCTGTTACACAGGGCTGCCTCATTTCTTGCATGGAAAGAATTATTGTTTCCATATTTAGGCACACTTCATTATATACCAGCTGTTACTCTGGATTCCGAAACTAGATTGGGTTTTTGAGGGGGCAGCAAGGGCATACTTGCAAGAGGAATCCTTGGTCAAAATTTCCAAATGGTGAGGGGCCAAGAAGGATAAGGGCTGGGACCCGCTGCGCCCGGCGGCGCGAGGCGGCTGCACGGGCTTTCCCCACCAGCAGGGAATCCTCCCGAGCCGGTCCCCGGTCACCCCTGACTGCACAGCTCACTACACGCTGTGACGCGTCAGCCACCTGGGGATACAAGAGAATTGTGATCCCTAGCGTTGACGCGTCCCGTGGTGTGGCTGTGAGCCAATGAGGAGGGGAGGCTTCGGGAGGAGGAGAGGCTCCGGGGAGCGGGGAGGAGTGTGGAGGGAAAGCAGCGTGAGTGCCTGTCTGTGTGTGTGTATGTGTGTGTCTGAGTGCCTATCTGTGTTTGTGTATGTGTGTGCCTGAGTGCGTGAGTGCCTGCCTCTGTCTGTGTGTGTGTATGTATGTGTATGAGTGCTGCCTGCCTGCCTGTGTGTGTGTGTGTGAGAGAGAGTGCCTGCGTGTGTGTATGAGTGCCTGCGTGTGTGTATGAGTGGTGTGTGTGTGTGTTGCTTCCATCAGCAGCTCCAGCCCGAGCCCGTGGAGGGAGGGAGGGGGGGGGGGGGGGGAAGTAGCGTGTCCCTCCGCTCAAGCCACGCCCCCCCCTCCCGCTCAAGCCTACCACTCCCGCTCCCTACAGACCGCATATCGCGGTCTGTGTATGTCAGCGCCCCGCCTGTCTGCAGTGCGGGAGCGCTGACGGAGGGAGCGGGGCCTTAGCCTAAGCAGACACATTTCTGCAGGTCGGCCAGCATTCATTTTCCTACAATGTGTCCCCTTTTATCATTTTGCTAGTGCCTCTATACCAGGGGTATCCCACTCCAGTCCTCAAGTGTTACCAACAGGTCAGGTTTTCATACTATCCCTGCTTCAGCACAGGCGGCTCAATCAGTGGTTCAGTCCTTGACTGAGCCACCTATGCTGAACCAGGGATAGCCTAAAAACCTGACCTGTTGGTAACCCTTGAGGACTGGAGTGGGCGTCCCCTGGTCTAAACGGCTTTCCCCTTTTTCCTGGACGAATGTTTCTGCAACATCAGAACACATTCACAACACTGTCACCTAAAAGTAACATGTACACTATTTATTACACAAAGTGACCGTTATCTATTGCAGGCAAATACAACC